>NC_034202.2:39822841-39855341 GCF_002021735.2 Oncorhynchus kisutch | reverse complement strand
TCTCTCTCTCTCTCTCCTTCCATACAGGCTTTAATGTTCTCTCTCTCTCCATCTATTCAGGCTTTAATGTTCTCTCTCTCTCTCTCTCTCTCTCTCTCCATCCATACAGGCTTTAATGTTCTCTCTCTCCTTCCATACAGGCTTTAATGTTCTCTCTCTCTCCATCCATACAGGCTTTAATTTTCTCTCTCTCTCTCTCTCTCCATCCATACAGGCTTTAATGTTCTCTCTCTCTCTCTCTCTCCATCCATACAGACTTTAATGTTCTCTCTCTCTCCATCCATACAGGCTTTAATGTTCTCTCTCTCTCCATCCATACAGGCTTTAATGTTCTCTCTCTCTCTCTCTCTCTCTCTCCATCCATACAGGCTTTAATGTTCTCTCTCTCTCTCCATCCATACAGGCTTTAATGTTCTCTCTCTCTCTCTCTCTCTCTCTCTCTCCATACAGGCTTTAATGTTCTCTCTCTCTCCATCCATACAGGCTTTAATGTTCTCTCTCTCTCCATCCATACAGGCTTTAATGTTCTCTCTCTCTCTCTCTCCATCTATTCAGGCTTTAATGTTCTCTCTCTCCATCCATACAGGCTTTAATGTTCTCTCTCTCTCTCCATCCATACAGGCTTTAATGTTCTCTCTCTCTCCATCTATACAGGCTTTAATGTTCTCTCTCTCTCTCCATCCATACAGGCTTTAATGTTCTCTCTCTCTCTCCATCCATACAGGCTTTAATGTTCTCTCTCTCTCTCCATCCATACAGGCTTTAATGTTCTCTCTCTCTCTCTCTCTCTCTCTCCATCCATACAGGCTTTAATGTTCTCTCTCTCTCCATCCATACAGGCTTTAATGTTCTCTCTCTCTCCATCCATACAGGCTTTAATGCTCTCTCTCTCTCCATCCATACAGGCTTTAATGTTCTCTCTCTCTCTCCATCCATACAGGCTTTAATGTTCTCTCTCTCTCTCCATCCATACAGGCTTTAATGTTCTCTCTCTCTCTCTCTCCATCCATACAGGCTTTAATGTTCTCTCTCTCCATCCATACAGGCTTTAATGTTCTCTCTCTCCATCCATACAGGCTTTAATGTTCTCTCTCTCTCCATCCATACAGGCTTTAATGTTCTCTCTCTCTCTCTCTCTCTCTCCATCCATACAGGCTTTAATGTTCTCTCTCTCCATCCATACAGGCTTTAATGTTCTCTCTCTCTCCATCCATACAGGCTTTAATGTTCTCTCTCTCTCCATCCATACAGGCTTTAATGTTCTCTCTCTCTCCATCCATACAGGCTTTAATGTTCTCTCTCTCTCTCTCTCTCCATCCATACAGGCTTTAATGCTCTCTCTCTCCATCCATACAGGCTTTAATGTTCTCTCTCTCTCCATCCATACAGGCTTTAATGTTCTCTCTCTCTCCATCTATTCAGGCTTTAATGTTCTCTCTCTCTCCATCTATTCAGGCTTTAATGTTCTCTCTCTCTCCATCTATTCAGGCTTTAATGTTCTCTCTCTCTCTCCATCCATACAGGCTTTAATGTTCTCTCTCTCTCCATCTATTCAGGCTTTAATGTTCTCTCTCTCTCCATCTATTCAGGCTTTAATGTTCTCTCTCTCTCTCCATCCATACAGGCTTTAATGTTCTCTCTCTCTCTCCATCTATTCAGGCTTTAATGTTCTCTCTCTCCATCCATACAGGCTTTAATGTTCTCTCTCTCTCTCTCCATCCATACAGGCTTTAATGTTCTCTCTCTCTCTCCATCCATACAGGCTTTAATGTTCTCTCTCTCCATCCATACAGGCTTTAATGTTCTCTCTCTCTCCATCCATACAGGCTTTAATGTTCTCTCTCTCTCTCTCTCTCTCCATCCATACAGGCTTTAATGTTCTCTCTCTCTCTCCATCCATACAGGCTTTAATGTTCTCTCTCTCTCTCTCTCTCCATCCATACAGGCTTTAATGTTCTCTCTCTCTCTCCATCCATACAGGCTTTAATGTTCTCTCTCTCCATCCATACAGGCTTTAATGTTCTCTCTCTCTCTCTCTCTCTCTCTCCATCCATACAGGCTTTAATGTTCTCTCTCTCTCCATCCATACAGGCTTTAATGTTCTCTCTCTCTCCATCCATACAGGCTTTAATGCTCTCTCTCTCTCTCCATCCATACAGGCTTTAATGTTCTCTCTCTCTCTCCATCCATACAGGCTTTAATGTTCTCTCTCTCTCTCCATCCATACAGGCTTTAATGTTCTCTCTCTCTCTCTCTCCATCCATACAGGCTTTAATGTTCTCTCTCTCCATCCATACAGGCTTTAATGTTCTCTCTCTCCATCCATACAGGCTTTAATGTTCTCTCTCTCTCCATCCATACAGGCTTTAATGTTCTCTCTCTCTCCATCCATACAGGCTTTAATGTTCTCTCTCTCTCTCTCTCTCCATCCATACAGGCTTTAATGCTCTCTCTCTCCATCCATACAGGCTTTAATGTTCTCTCTCTCTCCATCCATACAGGCTTTAATGTTCTCTCTCTCTCCATCTATTCAGGCTTTAATGTTCTCTCTCTCTCCATCTATTCAGGCTTTAATGTTCTCTCTCTCTCCATCTATTCAGGCTTTAATGTTCTCTCTCTCTCTCCATCCATACAGGCTTTAATGTTCTCTCTCTCTCCATCTATTCAGGCTTTAATGTTCTCTCTCTCTCCATCTATTCAGGCTTTAATGTTCTCTCTCTCTCTCCATCCATACAGGCTTTAATGTTCTCTCTCTCTCTCCATCTATTCAGGCTTTAATGTTCTCTCTCTCCATCCATACAGGCTTTAATGTTCTCTCTCTCTCTCTCCATCCATACAGGCTTTAATGTTCTCTCTCTCTCTCCATCCATACAGGCTTTAATGTTCTCTCTCTCCATCCATACAGGCTTTAATGTTCTCTCTCTCTCCATCCATACAGGCTTTAATGTTCTCTCTCTCTCTCTCTCTCTCCATCCATACAGGCTTTAATGTTCTCTCTCTCTCTCCATCCATACAGGCTTTAATGTTCTCTCTCTCTCTCTCTCTCCATCCATACAGGCTTTAATGTTCTCTCTCTCTCTCCATCCATACAGGCTTTAATGTTCTCTCTCTCCATCCATACAGGCTTAATGTTCTCTCTCCATCCACACAGGCTTTAATGTTCTCTCTCTCTCCATCTATTCAGGCTTTAATGTTCTCTCTCCATCCATACAGGCTTTAATGTTCTCTCTCTCTCCATCCATACAGGCTTTAATGTTCTCTCTCTCTCTCTCTCCATACAGGCTTTAATGTTCTCTCTCTCTCTCCATCCATACAGGCTTTAATGTTCTCTCTCTCTCTCCATCCATACAGGCTTTAATGTCCTCTCTCTCCATCCATACAGGCTTTAATGTTCTCTCTCTCTCCATCCATACAGGCTTTAATGTTCTCTCTCTCTCCATCCATACAGGCTTTAATGTTCTCTCTCTCTCCATCTTTTCAGGCTTTAATGTTCTCTCTCTCTCCATCTATTCAGGCTTTAATGTTCTCTCTCCATCCATACAGGCTTTAATGTTCTCTCTCTCTCCATCCATACAGGCTTTAATGTTCTCTCTCTCTCTCTCTCTCTCCATACAGGCTTTAATGTTCTCTCTCTCTCTCCATCCATACAGGCTTTAATGTTCTCTCTCTCCATCCATACAGGCTTTAATGTTCTCTCTCTCTCCATCTTTTCAGACTTTAATGTTCTCTCTCTCTCCATCTATTCAGGCTTTAATGTTCTCTCTCTCTCTCCATCCATACAGGCTTTAATGTTCTCTCTCTCTCTCCATCTATTCAGGCTTTAATGTTCTCTCTCTCCATCCATACAGGCTTTAATGTTCTCTCTCTCTCGCTCCATCCATACAGGCTTTAATGTTCTCTCTCTCCATCCATACAGGCTTTAATGTTCTCTCTCTCTCCATCCATACAGGCTTTAATGTTCTCTCTCTCTCCATCTATTCAGGCTTTAATGTTCTCTCTCTCTCCTCCTCCCCCCTCACCCTATGGCTTCCACAGGGTGTCAGCAGTCTATGTTCAAGGTTTCGGGCTTCTAACTTCAAAAACGGAGAAGAAATATCAGTTTTAGTACAGGGACACAGTCTTGGAAATTCGTGTTTTTGTGAGCCATTAAGACAGAACACACCTGCTAAAATCGGTTTCCTATTGTACATACTTATTCCCTTAAGACATATTATAGTTTGATTACCTTTTAGGGTATCTGAGGAGTAAATAGAAATGTATTTTCAGTTGTAGAAGCAAAGTTACAGGTTAGATTTTCGAATTCCTTTCTATGCATGTTGAATGAGTTGATTACTCAAATCGTTGGCGCCAACTAAACAGACTTTTTGGGATATAAAGAATCAATTTATCTAACAAAACAACACTACATGTTATAGCTGGGACCCTTTGGATGACAAGTCAGTGGACGATTTTCAAAAAGTCAGTGAATATTTAATCGCTATTTGTGAATTAAGGAAACCTGCGCCGTTGGAAAAATATTTTGATGTGGGGGCGCCGTCCTCAAACAATCGCATGACATGCTTTGGCTGTAATAGCTACTGTAAATCGGACAGTGCAGTTACATTAACAAGAAGTTAAGCTTTCAACCGATATAAGACACTTGTATGTTCCTAAATGTTTAATATCCATAATTTTTATGGTTATTTAGTGGAATTGCGCGCCCTCCAGTTTCTCCACAAGATGTCCCGCTAGCAGGACGCCTAGGCCTTAACAGGAAGTGTCGTGGGCAGCAAACAGTGGTTGAAATACCCAGAGACAATGACAGGTCTGTGGTGACTTTGTGGAAAGTGTCTGTGGCCAGTTTAGCGTTCGAGGACAACAATCACTATCACGCTACGGAATTCGCTAAGTGAATAGTAAGGGTCGGCAGCCCACTGCTAACAGCTCCAAATGAGGGGAACAGACCTTCTTCACTGTGACATAGTTAGTGTGGCAAAATCGATTGTTCAAATACAGACACCTCCCCCCCCAAATATTCCTAGAAAGTTCTGATGATCGTGAAACCATCCAGCTCCACATGGGAATCGGGTGTGACTGCCTAGTTTCACCCCCCCCCTGCATCCCTATTTCCCTCGTTACATCTCTGGTGGGGGGGGGGGGGGGGGGGGGGCAGCTCTAGCTGTAGTGGGACTACTGTACTGTTTCATCTCAGGGGGGGGGCAGCTCTAGCTGTAGTGGGACTACTGTACTGTTTCATCTCGGGGGGGGGGGGCAGCCCTAGCTGTAGTGGGACTACTGTACTGTTACATCTCAGGGGGGGGGGCAGCTCTAGCTGTAGTGAGACTACTGTACTGTTTCATCTCAGGGGGGGGGGCAGCTCTAGCTGTAATGGGACTACTGTACTGTTACATCTCAGGGGGGGGGCAGCTCTAGCTGTAGTGGGACTACTATACTGTGTCATCTCGGGGGGGGGGCAGCTCTAGCTGTAGTGGGACTACTATACTGTTACATCTCGGGGGGGGGACAGCTCTAGCTGTAATGGGACTACTATACTGTGTCATCTCGGGGGGGGGGCAGCTCTAGCTGTAGTGGGACTACTATACTGTGTCATCTCGGGGGGGGCAGCTCTAGCTGTAGTGGGACTACTATACTGTTACATCTCGGGGGGGGGGACAGCTCTAGCTGTAATGGGACTACTATACTGTGTCATCTCGGGGGGGGGGCAGCTCTAGCTGTAGTGGGACTACTGTACTGTGTCGTCTCAGGGGAGGGGGCAGCTCTAGCTGTAGTTGAACTGCTGTACTGTGTCGTCTCGGGGGGGGGCAGCTCTAGCTGTAGTGTGACTACTGTACTGTGTCATCTCAGGGGGGGGGGGGCAGCCCTAGCTGTAGTGTGACTACTGTACTGTGTTGTCTCAGGGGGGGGAAGCCCTAGCTGTAGTGTGACTACTGTACTGTGTCGTCTCAGGGGGGGGCAGCCCTAGCTGTAGCTGGACAACTTTACTTGGCTGTAGGGCATGGAGTCATACGCAAGACAAACAAATAAAAACATTTGTAGATGCATGTGTAAATGAGCTTGCTACTACAACAGTGGTAGAGGCTAGCATGTGAGACAAGCACATCCAAAAGTACTTAATGCACACGATAGTGTTTAACATGATTTTTGAATGACTACCTCATCTCTGTACCCCACACATACTTTTATCTTTAAGATCCCTCAGTCGAGCAGTGCATTTCAAACACAGATTCAACCACAAAGACCAGGGATGTTTTCCAATACCTCTCAAAGAAGGGCTCCTATTGGTAGATTAAATAAAAGCAGACATTGAATATCCCTTTGAACACGGTGAAGTTATTCATTACACTTCAGATGATGTATCAATACACCCAGTCACTACAAAGATACAGGCGTCCTTCCTAACTCAGCTACCGGACAGGAAGGAAACTGCTCAGGGATTTTTCACCATGAGGCCAAAACAGTTAGAGAGTTAATGGCTGTGATAGGAGAAAACTGAGAATGGAACAACAACATTGTAATTACTCCACAATACTAACCTAACTGAGAGTGAAAAGAAGGAAGCATGTACGGACTAAAAAATATCCCCCAAAATGCATCCTGTTTCCAACAAGGCACTAAAGTAATACTGCAAAAAATGTGACAAAGCAATTATCTTATTATCCTGAGTGCAAAGTGTTATGTAAGGGAAAAACAACACATTACTGAGTATCACTCTTCAGAGTGGTTTTTGTCACACAGCAAAACACACGTTTTGAGGGAGCGTGCAATTGTTATGCTGTCTGCAGGAATGTCCACCAGACCTGTTGCCAGAAATTCCATTTTTATTTCTCTACCATAATTCGAGGCATTTTAGAAAATTTGGCAGTACGTCCAACCGGCCTCACAACCGCAGACCACGTGTTACCATGCCAGCCCAGGACCTTTGTCACAACAAACAGCAGATGAAAATGTGGGTTTGCACAACAAAATCATTTTTGCACAAACTGTCAGAAACTGTCTCAGGGAAGCTCATCTTCGTGCTCGTCGTCCTCCCCAGGGTCTTGACCTGACTACAGTTCGGCATCGTAACTGGCTTCAGTGGGCAAATGCTCACCTTCAATGGCCACTGACACGCTGGAGAAGTGTGCTCTTCACGGATGAATCTGTACTGGAAAGTGGCAGGCAGGGTGTATGGAGTCGTGTGGGCGAGCGGTTTCCTGCTGTCAACATTGTGAACAGTGCCCCATAGTGGCGGCGGTGGTCATGGTATGGGAAGGCAGAAGCTACGGACAACGAACGCAGTTGCATTTTATCGATTGCAATTTGAATGCATTGAGATACTGTGACGAGATCCTGAGGCCAATTGTCGTGTCATTCATCCGCCACCATCACCTCATGTTTCAGCATGTCACAAGGATCTGTACACAATTCCTAGAAGCTGAAAATGTCCCAGTTATTCCATGGCCTGCATACTCACCAAGCTCACCTAATTTTACCTACCTCTTTCCCATACTGTTTATATTTATTTACTTTTCTGCTCTTTTGCACACCAATATCTCTACCTGTACATGACCATCTGATCATTTATCACTCCAGTGTTAATCTGCAAAATTGTAATTATTCGCCTACCTCCTCATGCCTTTTGCACACAATGTATATAGACTCTCTTATATTCTACTGTTATTGACTTGTTAATTGCTTACTCCATGTGTAACTCTGTGTTGTCTGTTCACACTGCTATGCTTTATCTTGGCCAGGTCGCAGTTGCAAATGAGAACTTGTTCTCAACTAGCCTACCTGGTTAAATAAAGGTGTTCTCAACTAGCCTACCTGGTTAAATAAAGGTGAAATAAAAAAATAAAAAACATAAAAATTGACCATGTTTGGGATGCTCTGGATCGGCGTGTAAGACAGAGTATTCCAGTTCCCTCCAATATCCAACAACTTCGCACAACCATTGACGAGGAGTGGGACAACATTCCACAATCAACAGCCTGATCAATTCTATGCGAAGGAGATGTCTCGTGCTGCATGAGGCAGCAGCAGGGTAGCCTAGTGGTTAGAGCATTGGACTAATAACCGAAAGGTTGCAAGTTCAAATCCCCGAGCTGACAAAGTACAAATCTGTCATTCTGTTCCTGAACTAGCAGTTAACCCACTGTTCCTAGGCTGTCATTGAAAAAAAAAAAGTCATACCAGATACTGACTGATTTTCTGATCCACGCCCCTACTTTTTATCATTATTTTTTTATTCTTCCAACTCACCATTGTACTTCTCTACTCAAATGTGAAAGATGCTTACTACTCGACTGCTCTGCCTTCGCTGGGACCGCCTGACCACAACCTCGTCCAGCTACTACCAGAATACAGATCCAGAGGCAATGCGTTACACAGCCGGTGATTCACGAATGGACACCCGAAGCTGGAGAGGATGTACAGAGCTGCTTTGAAGGTACGGATTGTAATCTGTTTCCAACTGGGAAGAGACATCTGAATGCGTATTGGACTACGGTAACTTCTGTACTGACACATGTGGTGACAAGCAAAACAGTGAAAATGATATGTAAATAATAAGCCAATAGAAATCAAGGAGGCACTGAACAGGAAAAAGAAAGAACGAGAGTAGTACAGAAAGAGATTAAAGGGCTGATCAGGAAAGGCAAACATGAATACAAACTGAAACTAGAAGGCAAAGCTTACAAGCGAATAACATCAAGGATGTCTGGGACGGTATGAAGAAGATAACAGGCTACAACACCAGAGGACAACTAAGAGTAGCTGCTGCCTTGGCAACACAACTACATAGTGATGAAGGAAGGGACAGAGTCACTACTAGATACCAGAGTATCTTCCGTAGCAGGAACATCCTTCCCAGATGTTCAACAGAGAGGTTTAGAAGGTCGTTTTACCCAACAGACATCTGGCTTTTTAACGAGTGTAATTGATTAACTCTTTTATGAGGTCTTCATATTGGAACGTGTTGTTGCTTGTTTTCCCCCCAGAGTAATCAAATCAAATCAAATGTATTTATATAGCCCTTCGTACATCAGCTGATATCTCAAAGTGCTGTACAGAAACCCAGACTAAAACCCCAAACAGCAAGCAATGCAGGTGTAGAAGCACGGTGGCTAGGAAAAACTCCCTAGAAAGGCCAAAACCTAGGAAGAAACCTAGAGAGGAACCAGGCTATGTGGGGTGGCCAGTCCTCTTCTGGCTGTGCCGGGTGGAGATTATAACAGAGCATGGCCAAAATGTTCAAATGTTCATAAATGACCAGCATGGTCGAATAATAATAAGGCAGAACAGTTGAAACTGGAGCAGCAGCACAGTCAGGTGGACTGGGGACAGCAAGGAGTCATCATGTCAGGTAGTCCTGGGGCACGGTCCTAGGGCTCAGGTCCTCCGAGAGAGAGAAAGAAAGAGAGAATTAGAGAGAGCATATGTGGAGTGGCCAGTCCTCTTCTGGCTGTGCCGGGTGGAGATTATAACAGAACATGGCCAAGATGTTCAAATGTTCATAAATGACCAGCATGGTCGAATAATAGTAAGGCAGAACAGTTGAAACTGGAGCAGCAGCATGGCCAGGTGGACTGGGGACAGCAAGGAGTCATCATGTCAGGTATTCCTGGGGCATGGTCCTAGGGCTCAGGTCAGTTGAAACTGGAGCAGCAGCATGGCCAGGTGGACTGGGGACAGCAAGGAGTCATCATGTCAGGTAGTCCTGGGGCATGGTCCTAGGGCTCAGGTCCTCCGAGAGAGAGAAAGAAAGAGAGAAGGAGAGAATTAGAGAACGCACACTTAGATTCACACAGGACACCAAATAGGACAGGAGAAGTACTCCAGATATAACAAACTGACCCCAGCCCCCCGACACATAAACTACTGCAGCATAAATACTGGAGGCTGAGACAGGAGGGGTCAGGAGACACTGTGGCCCCATCCGAGGACACCCCCGGACAGGGCCAAACAGGAAGGATATAGGATAGAGAAAGTAGGATAGAGAGTAGGAGTAGGATAGAGAAACAACACAGTTTTTTTTCCCTAAACTGGAATCAGACTATTCTTTGAGGGATATTATTTTAGGTGTTGTGAAGGTGGCTTTTAAATAAATAAATAAAAAATGTTTGTATTTTACACCCTTTTTTCTCTCAAATGCTGATCTTGTCTCATTGCTGCTACTCCCCAACGGGCTCGGGTGACGCCCTCCGAAACATGACCTGCCAAACTGCGCTTCTTAACCCTTCGCCCGCTTTACTCTGTGCAGGCGCCTTATGGGTCTTAAATATGTTTTGTTTTTTATCATGTGTATCAATTTCCCAAGTCAAGAATAATAACGTAATATACTTCCTCTTTAATTGCATGCAGAGTGAGTCCATGTAAATTATTATGTGACTTAATTAGGCTTGGCATAACAAGCATGGTTAAATAGTTATTTAGTCAAGACAATTCAACATTAAATTTTTTATGGATTTGTAAAAAAAATAAAAATTCACGATAATTCCACTTTGACATTATGGAGTATTCTGTGCAGACCAGTGACAAAAAAACATGACGACTGATCATCGGGATGTGTAAAACATGAAGACTGATCATCAGGATGTGTAAAACATGAAGACTGATCATCAGGATGTGTAAAACATGAAGACTGATCATGAGGATTGGTAAAACATGAAGACTGATCATCAGGATGTGTAAAACATGAAGACTGATCACCAGGATGTGTAAAACATGAAGACTGATCACCAGGATGTGTAAAACATGAAGACTGATCATCAGGATGTGTAAAACATGAAGACTGATCATCAGGATGTGTAAAACATGAAGACTGATCATCAGGATGTGTAAAACATGAAGACTGATCATCAGGATGTGTAAAACATGGAGACTGATCACCAGGATGTGTAAAACATGGAGACTGATCACCAGGATGTGTAAAACATGACGACTGATCATGAGGAAGTGTAAAACATGAAGCCTGATCATAAGGATATGTAACCATACAATAAACCATGTACATCTAAGTTAAAAAGGGTACAGTAGACTACTGGCCCAGGATGTGTTTTGTTACAATCAATAACGGGAGATTGAGGCAGATTTAGGGCGATTACTGTGACTGCAGTAATATTCCACTTGACCTTTGAGTCATGGTAATCTCCTCTTATGCACTCTGGACATGCGATGGTAGTACCCAACTCGCTAATGGCAATCAGGTTGCTAATGCCCTGGTACTCAAGGCTCTATTGCTTATTAAAACTCACCTCACTGTGATTGACCAATTTGAAGAAAGAAGTTCAACAACAGCATTAATGAGTGGAGAAAGAAAAAATAACACATTTTTCTTTGTATTATCTTTCACCGGATCTAATGTGTTATATTCTCCAACATTCATTTCACATTTCCACAAACTTGAAAGTGTTTCCTTTCAAATGGTATCAAGAATATGCATATCCTTGCTTCAGGTCCTGAGCTACAGGCAGTTAGATTTGGGTATTTCATTTTAGGCGATTTAAAAAAAAAAATGGTCCGATCCTTTTAGCCTACAATTATAGTGACTTTGCATTTGATCTTTTATATCCTAGTTATAGAGCTTGTTTATATGTTTTATAATTAATCGGCTGACAAACCTACAGAGTATTTCAACACTGTGTGTTTCCATCTCCTCTCTCCTTCATTCCTTTCTCAAGCACGCAGAGCGAGTGGCTGGTCGACAGTTTAACTAGCATGCAAGCACACGGTGTCACTAACTAGAAAGCTAGGTAGCTAGTTAGCTAGCACACAATGTCACTAACTAGAAAGCTAGGTAGTTAGTTAGCTAGCACACACTGTCGCTAACTAGAAAGCTAGGTAGTTAATTAGCTAGCACACAGCGTCGCTAACTAGAAAGCTAGGTGGTTAGTTAGCTAGCACACAGTGTCCTCCTATTCTCCCACATGCTGTGCTAGCAGTGTCTTTCGCTTGTCGGGAACGGTTTTCCCACAGTTCTGTTAACAACTGTGAGTTCAAGTGTTCGGCAGCCAGGAGCGAAGGACTCTATCTACCGTTGTTGCTCCCGCTAGCTAGCAAGGAGGTCTCCGGAGGCTGGGGCAAAAAAACTCAGATAACACTTTTATTTACAAACAGTGGTTGATGCATGGAGTGAAATATCCAGAGTAGCCTAGCCGTGATGATTTGTATCTTGTATGTATTATGGATCCCCATTAGCTGCTGCCAAAGCAGGGGTCCAGCAAAATTAAAGCAGTTTTTACCATTTTAAAACATTACAATACATTCACAGATTTCACAACACACTGTGTGCCCTCAGACCTCTACTCCATCACTACCACATATCTACAGTACTAAATCCATGTGTATGTATAGTGCGTATGTTAAAAACTTCTTATGGCTGGGGGGCAGTATTGAGTAGCTTGGATGAATAAATTGCCCAGAGTTTCTAAAACTGTTTGAATGATGTCTGTGAATATAACAGAACTCCTATTGCAGGCAAAAACCTGAGAAAAAATCCAACCAGGAAGTGGGAAATCTGAAGTTTGTTGTTTTTCAACTCTTTGCCTATCCAAGATACAGTGTAAATTTGGTCCGATTGCACTTCCTAAGGCTTGCACTAGATGTCAACAGTCTTTAGAACCTTGTTTCAGGCTTCCACTGTGAAGGGGGAGAGAATGAGAGCTGTTTCAATCAGGTGTCTGGCAGAAGGCCATGAGCTGGTCACGCGCGTGGCCGTGAGAGCGACCGGCGTCCCATTGCATTTCTAAAGAGAAAGGAATTGTCCGGTTAGAATATTATTGAAGATGTGTTAAAAACATCCTAAAGATTGATTCTCTACATCGTTTGACATGTTTCTACGAACTGTAACGGAACTTTTTTACTTTTCGTCTGGACCTAGTGTTCGTGCCTCATGAATTTGGATTTGTGAACTAAACGCGCAAACAAAAAGGAGGTATTTGGACGTAAATGATGGACTTTATCGAACAAAACAAACATTTATTGGTGAACTGGGAGTGCACTCTGATGAAGATCATCAAAGGTAAGTGAATATTTATCATGCTATTTCTGACTTCTGTTTGACTCCCCAACATGACGGGTATCTTCATGGCTTCTTTTGGTGCCTGAGCGCTGTACTCAGATTATTGCATGGTGTGCTTTTTCCGTAAATCTTTTTTTAAATCTGACACAGTGGTTGCATTAAGGAGAAGTATATGTATAATTCCATGCATAACACTTGTATCTTTTATCAATGTTTATTATGAGTATTCTGTAAATTGTTGTGGCTCTCTGCAAAATCACCGGATGTTTTGGAAGCAAAATATTACTGAACATAACATAAAAGTATCGAACAAACTTTATCGAACAAAACATACATGTATTGTGTAACATGGAGTCCTATGATTGTCATCTGATGAAGATCATCAAAGGAGAGTGATTCAATTTATCTCTTTCTGCTTGTTGTGACTCCTCTCTTTGGCTGGAAAAAAAATGGCTGTGTTTTTCTGTGACTAGGTTCTGACCTAACATAATCGCATGGTATTCTTTCGTCGTAATGCCTTTTTGAAATCGGACACTGTGGTGGGATTAACAACAAGTTTATCTTTAAGATGGTGTATAATACTTGTATGTGTGAGGAATTTTAATTATGAGATTTCTGTTGTTTGAATTTGGAGCCCTGCACTTTCACTGGCTGTTGTCATATCGATCCCGTTAGCGGGATTTCAGGCGTACAAAGCTTGTTCGTGTGTGTCACACACAATACCCACCCCCAACTGACACCAGTCAGTCACCCACACCATCCCCTCCTTACTAATTCCACATTTCCTCCAATTTAGACTTCAAGCCTCTCAGGAAAAATCAACTAATCCTCCATAATATGTACACGTTGTAGCCAACTTGCTAACATATCAACTATGACAACAAGACACAGGGCATGTTTATGCATAGCTCCAGTATGTTTATTTTCTCGTCATGGAAAGACATAGTAGATTTTAGTACGATTTAATTTTAGAAGTTGACTTACATAATCTCCCGAGCTTGATGTTGAGGCCCGCCGCAGATGGGATCTGACTCTAAATAGAACACATGCAGTCATGTTAGCCTCTGCGGTAGTTAGTTAGCTAGCTAATGGTTAGCTAACGGTTGTGAATGATAACGGTTGTGAATGATAAAAACCTTAGAATGTCTTAGATTGATATTCTTTGGAATGTCTAGCTAGCATATTATGAAAACCAGCTAGCTATATTTTGTAGATAGACAAATGCAGTTCGCTACCTAGCTAGTTCGCAAGGTAAAGTTATCTACCTTACCTCAGTTTGTCCTCTTCTCTGCTGCACTGATGTTGGCTGATAGAATGGCCTTCCTCTTAGAAGTGAATTGGAAGATCGATGGAATAGAATCATTTTTCAACGTTCGACGACATGGCAACCCCATCAGTTGAGCCTTTAGTTCCATTTCAAAATCTTCTGAAAGTGAAAGTTGAAAGTGCAAGTGCTGAAAGTGCTGATTACAAACACAGATTTTGACATTACTCAAATACCCCTCCACAGGGCGGTCCTCCACTTCCTGAAATCATTACGAATTCTGGATATTGTGTTTTGCTTACAACCAGGAAATGTAGCTGGTTAGTTTCTACTGGTGAGATGCCCGGGGACCTCTCCCGCAGCAGTCTAAGGCACTGTATCTCAGTGCTAGAGGTGTCTGTTTCACAACCGGCTGTGATAGGGATTCCCATAGGGCGGCGCACAATTGGTCCAGTGTCGTCCAGGTTAGGGTTTGATTGGGGTAGGCCGTCATGATGAATAAGAATTTGTTCTTAACACTGACTTAGGCTCATATTTGTAGTGAGGATATTCAAATGTTTTTTTTTGGCACATATGATATGCTAATTACATAATAAGGAACATACATAGTGAAATAGAGCAGTGATGAAATTTCCCTCGAGCGTTTACATTTGCTCTATATAAACTAAATGGATGAACAGGAATGACTAGTCACTAGTGGCCAATAAGATCTAGCTGAAAGCCACTCCCCCTAATAAGCCACACCTCCTGAAAGTAACCTAAGGATAACATTAAAAAAGACCCAGCTGCTAACCCAGCATGAGTGTAAAAAAAATACCTAATTGATTGTAAATGAATCCACATAAGGGGTATTCCTAACAACAAGGCAGTTAACCCACTGTTTCTAGGCCGTCATTGAAAATAAGAATTTGTTCTTTAACTGACTTGCCTAGTTAAAAAAAGGTAAAATAAAAATTCACACAACCCAATTGGCTGAGTGAAAATAACTTAACATGTCTTCTTTCCACTATTTAACCAGTGCTGGGTTACCAAATAACCCAAATTGGGATGTTTTTAGCCATTTCTTTTTGTGAGTGTAGTGGGTTAGTATCTGGGAACCTCACGGCTGGGTTCCCTTTGTAATCCGTGATAGTTTACAAGCCCTGTTAAATTATCCGGCGAACGAAAGTCAGGAAGATGATCTCTGCACACCCGGTATCCATGGTAATGGATATTGATTCATTTTCTTTGGAGCAGTAACATTTTATTTTCTACTTATAAAGAGGAGAGGAGAGGAGAGGAGGTAGTCGGAGTTTTCTACCTAGAGAAAAGACAGATGGAGTGCCAGTCTCTATAGCTAAAATTCCAATCCTTTTCATTGCTAAAGCAAACTTATATAAAGACTTCCCCTAGCTGCTACAGAGACAGACAGCAATACAACAATATCTAACAGTCCCTTCCACTAGCTCCTACAGAGACAGACAGCAATACAACAATATCTAACAGTCCCTTCCACTAGCTCCTATTGAGACAGACAGCAATACAACAATATATGACAGTCCCTTCCCCCTAGCTCCTACGGAGACAGACAGCAATACAACAATAGATAACAGTCCCTTCCCCCTAGCTCCTACGGAGACAGACAGCAATACAACAATAGATAACAGTCCCTTCCCCCTAGCTCCTACGGAGACAGACAGCAATACAACAATAGATAACAGTCCCTTCCCCCTAGCTCCTACGGAGACAGACAGCAATACAACAATAGATAACAGTCCCTTCCCCCTAGCTCCTACGGAGACAGACAGCAATACAACAATAGATAACAGTCCCTTCCCCCTAGCTCCTACGGAGACAGACAGCAATACAACAATATATAACAGTCCCTTCCCCTAGCTCCTATTGAGACAGACAGCAATACAACAATATATAACAGTCCCTTCCACTAGCTCCTATTGAGACAGACAGCAATACAACAATATATGACAGTCCCTTCCCCCTAGCTCCTACGGAGACAGACAGCAATACAACAATATATAACAGTCCCTTCCCACTAGCTCCTATTGAGACAGACAGCAATACAATATATAACAGTCCCTTCCCCCTAGCTCCTATTGAGACAGACAGCAATATTACAATATATAACAGTCCCTTCCCCCTAGCTCCTACAGAGACAGACAGCAATACAACAATATATAACAGTCCCTTCCCCCTAGCTCCTACAGAGACAGACAGCAATATTACAATATTTAACAGTCCCTTCCCCCTAGCTCCTACGGAGACAGACAGCAATACAACAATATATAACAGTCCCTTCCCCCTAGCTGCTATTGAGACAGACAGCAATACAACAATATATAACAGTCCCTTCCCCCTAGCACCTACAGAGACAGACAGCAAAATAACAATAGATAACAGTCCCTTCCCCCTAGCACCTACAGAGACAGACAGCAAAATAACAATAGATAACAGTCCCTTCCCCTAGCTGCTATTTTTCTTCATTATTTCCCCGTTATTATACCAGGTAAGTTGACTGAGAACATGTTCTCATTTACAGCAACGACCTGGGGAATAGTTACAGGGGAGAGGAGGGGGATGAATGAGACAATTGTAAACTGGGAATTATTAGGTGAACGTGATGGTCAGATTGGGAATTTAGCCAGGACACCGGGGTTAACACCCCTACTCTTAGAATAAGTGCCATGGGATCTTTAATGACCTGAGGGAGTCAGAACAACCTTTTAACATCCCATCCGAAAGACGGCACCCTACACAGGGCAGTGTCCCCATTCAGTGCTCTGAGGCATTGGGATAATTTTTAGACCAGAGGAAAGAGTGCCTCCTACTGGCCCTCCAACACCACTTCCAACAGCATCTGGTCTCCCATCCAGGGACTGACCAGGCCCAACACTGCTTAGCATAAAATGCAAGCCAGCAGTGGTATGCAGGGTGGTATGCTGCTGGCTATAGAGACAGTAACAATATTTAACAGTCCCCTACCCTAGCTCCTATAAAGTCAGAAACAATAAATAAAAGTCCTTTCCCCTTGCTCCTATACATATATAACCGCTAGAACAACCAACTCTACCCCAACAATCTTTATCTCTTATCTTTAAGCCATGATGAGCTTCTCTTCAGCTACATTTATGTAGAGGTCTGGGATAATGAAGGACAATACGACTCAGATCTGTGGGGGATGTAGAGGTCTGGGATAATGAAGGACAATACGACTCAGATCTGTGGGGGATGTAGAGGTCTGGGATAATGAAGGACAATAAGACTCAGATCTGTGGTGGATGTAGAGGTCTGGGATAATGAAGGACAATAAGACTCAGATCTGTGGGGGATGTAGAGGTCTGGGATAATGAAGGACAATAAGACTCAGATCTGTGGGGGATGTAGAGGTCTGGGATAATGAAGGACAATAAGACTCAGATCTGTGGGGGATGTAGAGGTCTGGGATAATGAAGGACAATAAGACTCAGATCTGTGGGGGATGTAGAGGTCTGGGATAATGAAGAACAATAAGACTCACTGGCAGTTAGATTTGGGTGTCATTTTAGGCAAAAAATTTTGAGAAAAAAAGAGTGGGAGAAGAGAGGAAGGAGAAAAATAAAATAACCCTAGAAAATAAATGTCAGGGGAACAGAATAGAACAAGTGAGGGGAGAGCAGAGGAAAGGGAAGGGTATAAGGAGGAGGAGCGGAGCAGGAGAAAATGGATAGAGACAATAATAAGAATGGAGGGAAGAGAGAGAGATGGGGGAGAGAGTGAGAGGGAGAAAGAGAGAGTGAGAGAGAGAAAGAAGGGGAGAGAGAGATATTGTGAGGCAGTTAAAGTAAACGTCGTGTCTCGAGAAAAGAGTGAATCACTCAGCTATTTGTGGCTGGGTGCAAGTGTGCAAATTATCTATAGCAAGCTGCTATAAACAAAGACACATTTAGCAGACTCTCTTGGTCAACTAAGGGTAAGAAAAAACATACTGAGTAAGTTGTTGGTGTTCAGGTCAGCTACTTGAAAATGCATTACCTTTATTTAAATTGGCATATGACATTGGGACAGTTGTGTGCAGCCGTATGTGACTCGCAATCACAGCCAGATGTGATACAGCCCGGGATCGAACCAGTGTCTGCAGTGACGCCTCTAGCGCTGAGATGCAGTGGCTTTGACCACTGCGCCACATTGGTGCTCTACCCTTTTATAAAGTCATTACAGACACATTGGTGCTCAGGTGTTCTGATGACTGTGATTACAACAATCATATTAAACTTTTCAGACAGGACACAGGAAAGATGTATTGACAGATAAATTAAACTGAATAATTGAAACATGAGAACCCAATCAGGCCCAACTGATGATGGTGTGTATGTTGTGTGTGTTTATAGCAACTTGCTATAGATAATTTGCACACCTGCTCCCAGCCACAAATAGCAGAGTGAATCACTCTTTTCTCGAGACACGGCATTTACTTTAATTGCCTCAAAATTCTTTCTCTCTCTCTCTCTCTCTCTCTCTCTCTCTCTCTCTCTCTCTCTCTCTCTCTCTCTCTCTCTCTCTCTCTCCCTCTCTCTCTCTCTCTCTCTCTCTCTCGCTCTCGCTCTCGCTCTCTCTGTGGTTGGAGAGGAAACGTAACTGAATTATTTTTCTAAATCCCATATTAACATCAACCCGTGTGAATATGAGATACATTCCTAGTGCCAGCTTCTCAAATGAGGATCCCAATCATTTCACATGAAGACAAGAGGAGCCCAAATTAATGCATGTCAATCAGTCCTAAATGAACTACTAAAATAAACTCTGACTAGTTTCCTAGAGCATTAAAGAAAGGATCCGTCACTTTTTTTTCTAAGAAAATGACATACCCAAATCTAACTGCCTGCAGCTCTGTACCTGAAACCATTTGAAAGGAAAGACTTGTGAAATGAATGTAGGAGAATATAACACATTAGATCGGATGAAAGATAATACAAAGAAACTAAAAAAAGATGAGTTTAAAAATAATATTTTTGTACCATGATCTTTGAAATGCAAGAGAAAGGGTATAATGAATTATACCAGCACAGGCGCAATTTATACTTTGGCCAGTAGATGGCAGCAGTGTATGTGCAACGTTTTAGGCTGATCCAATGAACCATTGCATTTCTATTCAAAATGTTGTGTCAAGACTGCCCAAATGGGCCTAATTGGTTTATGAGCATATTTTCAAGTTCATAATTGTGCTCTCTCCTCAAACAATAGCATGGTATTCGTTCACTGTAATAGCTACTGGAAATTGCACAGTGCAGTTAGATTTAACAAGAATTTAAGCTTTCTGCCCATATCAAATATATCTATGTCCTGGGATTTTTTTCTTTGTTTCTGACAACCTCATGCTAATTACATTAGCCTACTTTAGCTCAAATGTCCCGAGACACCGATCCTGTACAGGTTAAAAGAGGTCTCAAGGTAATCATCCCACCCTCCTCAGAAACAGACCCAAATGGTATACCATCCCCTACATCAGGGGTGTCAAAATAATTCCACTGGTTTTTGTTTTTTTCCTTTCAATTAAGACCTAGACAACCAGGTGAGGGGTGTTTCTTACTAATTAGTGACCTTAATTCATCAATCAAGTACAAGGGTGGAGCAAAAACCCACAGGCACTCGGTCCTCCGTGGAGTTGGAAACGTACCCCAGTTAGAGAACCCTATGGTAGTGCACTACTTTTGACCAGAACCCTATGGTAGTGCACTTTTTAGGAAATCTTGTTCATTCTGGGATGTATCCTCAGAAAGTGTTTACATTTCAGGTGGCGCCAGGCCACAGAGAGAGACTTACAAGACAGGTTTGGTCTCAGACATAAACTCTGGATTGATTTAAACACTTTAGAGATTGGGAGATTATTCATTCAGCCCATGACAATGAACAGCCAAACATTATTGAACTGATTCCCTGGAACCATTGTCTGACATCGGAGAAAGATGGAGAGGGGAGGAGAGCATGAGAGAGAGAGAGAGAGGGATAAAGTGAGAGTGAAAGGGAGAGAGGGAGATGGGGTGGGTGAGAGAGAGAGATAAATAAAGAATGAAGGAGAGAGTGGGAGGATGAAGGGGAGAGGAAGAGAGAAAGAGAGAGGGAGGGAGAAAGAGAAGGAGATGGAGAAGGACAGAAAGAAAGCTACAAGGGGAGAGAGAGAGAGAGAGAGAGAGAGACAGAGAGCAGCACCTAGATCTTCTACACAGATTCTGATAGACCTGGGCCCTGACAGTAAATCTCAGTAACACAAAAATAATGGTGTTCCAAAAAATGTCCAGTGGCCAGAACCACAAATACATATTCCGTCTAGACACCGTTGCTCTGGAGCAGGTATTCCAAAACTGGGGTATGCCCTGGAGCAGGTATTCCCAAACTAGGGTATGCCCTGGAGCAGGTATTCCCAAACAGGGGTATGCCTGGAGCAGGTATTCCCAAACTGGTGTATGCCATGGAGCAGGTATTCCCAAACTGGGGTATGCCATGGAGCAGGTATTCCCAAACTGGGGTATGCCCTGGAGCAGGTATTCCCAAACTGGGGTATGCCCTGGAGCAGGTATTCCCAAACTGGGGTATGCCCTGGAGCAGGTATTCCCAAACTGGGGTATGCCCTGGAGCTGGTTTTCCCAAACTGGGGTATGCCATCGGGAGTTCGACAAATAAAAATGTGATTCAAAATTATGATTCACAAAAAAGTCTTCGCATTTTCAAACAGGAAATGTATATTTTCCAACGGGCCAATACAATTGGGTGAGGTGTTTCTCTCACCTGAGTAGCCTCGTTTCACTGCCAAACATAAAATTAAACCATCTAGTGTTCAGCGAAATAACAACACAATGTCAAATACAGGTAGCCTAGTGAAATAATTAACATCCAATCACATTAACCGTTACTCTCTCGTGGGAATTCCACTAACGGTCCGTATGTAGCCAAACATAGCTGCTGCTCATGTTGGTATCTGTACTGATGGCGCAAGAGCCATGACAGGGAGACATAGTGGAGTGGTAAGCAGTTGCTCCCGACGCCACTTGGGGACACTGCAGCATCCACCGAGAGGCTCTTGGGTACACTGCAGCATCCACCGAGAGGCTCTTGGGTACACTGCAGCATCCACCGAGAAGCTCTTGGGTAGACTGCAGCATCCACCGAGAGGCTCTTGGGTAGACTGCAGCATCCTCCGAGAGGCTCTTGGGTGGACTGCAGCATCCACCGAGAGGCTCTTGGGTAGACTGCAGCATCCACCGAGAGGCTCTTGGGTAGACTGCCGCATCCACTGAGAGGCTCTTGCTGCCAAGGGAATGACTGACAGCTTGAAAAACGTTTTGGACACCACAGTGAAAATGGTTAACTTTGTTAAAGCAAGGCCCCTGAACTCCCGTGTATTTTCTGCACTATGCAATGATAGGGGCAGCGACCATGTACTGCTTTTACAACATACAGGAGTGAGCTGGTTATCAAGGGGCAAAGTATTGACATGGTTTTTTTAAATTGTGAGATGAGCTTAAAGTTTTTTTTACTGACCATCATTTTAACTTTTTTGGGACAGGGGGCAGCATTTTCACTTTTGGATTAATAGTGTGCCCAAACTGAACTGCCTCCTACTCTGTTCCAGATGCTAATATATGCATATTATTATTAGTATTGATTAGAAAACTCTCTGAAGTTTCTAAAACTGTTTGAATGATGTCTGTGAGTATAATATAACTCATATGGCAGACAAAAACCTGAGAAGAAATCCAAACAGGAAGTGAGAAAACAGTGCCTATTCAAATCTCTGATAGTTATGGATGTGTTTGCACTTCCTAGGGCTTCCATTAGATGTCACCGTCTTTAGATTCTAGTTTTAGGATTCTACTATAAAGGAGGGACTCATAAGAACTATTTTAGTGAGTGGTCTGGCAGAGAGCCTCGGTCTCATGACGCGCGGTCACGAGAGAGTATGCTCTCGTTCCAATGCTTTTCTTCAGACACCTTATTGATGATATAAGTTCATCTACCCATCGGATTTTCCTCAGGTTTTCGCCTGCCGTATGATTTCTGTTATACTCACAGACATCATTCAAACAGTTGTAGAAACGTCAGAGTGTTTTCTATCCAATACTAATAATAATCTGCATATATTAACATCTGGGACAGAGTAGGAGGCAGTTTACTCTGGGCACGCTATTCATCCAAAAGTTAAAATGCTGCCCCCTATCCCAAACGCCCCCTATCCCAACGTTACGGGGGTGATACGTTTTAGATTTTTTTTTCACATTTTAAAATATTTGCCCTTGGGTCTTGACTTCATGTGCATTTGCAATATGAAAATGTATCGTGGAGCACGCTCGCCGTCTACTGGATTTTTGCTGTGTGACACTTGGCATTTGCCAAGTTCTGGATGAAATGCCATCCATTTGAGTGGTATTGTACATCGTGTATATGTTTCGTACGTTGCCAATATGTTCCCATTAATTTTTGTCCATTTCAGGGTGGTCTTCCCTTACATCATTGAATGATTTTTGTGTATGCAAATGAACTCAAGCTTAGGGACAATGTCAAATGTGATATAGCGAAGCACCTGAGTGAGTTGGGTGCGCAATTATTCAGGTACTTTCCCGAAACGGAAGACACAAACAACTGGATTCGTTATCCCTTTCATGCCCTGCCTCCAGTCCACTTACCAATATCTGAACAATAGAACCTCATTTAAATTGCAAAAGCGGCTCTGTGAAAATTTAATTTAATCAGACTACACTGCCAGATTTCTGGATTGGGCTGCACTCAGTGTAACCTGCCTTGGCAAAACACGCTGTTAAGACATGGATGCCCTTTGCAACCACGTACCTATGTGAGAGTGGATTCTTGGCCCTCACTAGCATGACAACTAAATACAGGCACAGACTGTGTGTGGAAAAATATTTAATGCTGAGACTCTCTCCAATACAACCCAACATTGCAGAGTTATGTACGTGCATCCTTTCAAGCAAACCCTTCTTATTAACCTGTGGTGAGTTAGTAACAATTTTCGATGAACAAATAAGGTTTTATATGTAAGATGGTTAAATAAATAGCAAAATGATTGTTTATTATTATATTATTATTTGTGCCCTGGTCCTATAAGAGCTCTTTGTCACTTCCCACGAGCCGGGTTGTGACAAAAACTCACACTCATTCTTATGTTTAATAAAGGTATCGTACAGTGTGTGTTTGGCAGGTATAACATTTTGGCAAAAAACATTTGATAGTCATAATTCAGCCTAAACATCAGCACCACAGGTAACCAAAAAGCTGTGAATGATCTGAGAGACAAGACAAGAAGGGCCTTCTATTCCATCAAAAGGAACATAATATTCAACATAGCAATTAGGATCTGGCTAAAAATACTTAGTTAAAGAATCCATTGACCTTCATGGTTGGACAAACACCAAATTGAGACTCTGCATTCAGAATTCCACAAAAATATCCTCTTTGTTCAACCTAAAACACCAAATAATGCATTCAGAGCAGAATTAGGCCGATACCCGCTAATTATCAAAATCCAGAAAAGAGTTGTTAAATTCTACAACCACCTAAAAGGAAGCGATTCCCAAACCTTCCATAACAAAGCCATAAACTACAGAGAGATGAACCTGGAGAAGAGTCCCCTAAACAAGCTGGTCCTCAGTTCACAAACACAGACACACCACAGAGCCCCAGGACAGCAACATAATTAGACTCGAAACAAATCATGAAAAAACATACAGATTACATACAAATTACTTGATATATTGAAAAGAATGAACAAAAAAACAGAGCAAACTGGAATGCTATTTGGCCATAAACAGAGAGTACACAGTGGCAGAATACCTGACCACTGTGACTGACCCAAACCTAAGGAAAGCTTTGACTATGTACAGACTCAGTGAGCATAGCCTTGCTATTGAGAAAGGCCGCTGTAGGCAGACATGGCTCTCAAGAGAAGACAGGCTATGTGCACAATGCCCACAAAATGAGGTGGAAACTGAACTGCACTTCCTAACCTCCTGCCCAATGTATGACCATATTAGAGACACATATTTCCCTCAGATTACACAGATCCACAAAGAATTTGAAAAATAACCCAATTTTGATAAACTCCCATATCTACTGGGTGAAATACCACAGTGTGCCATCACAGCAGCAAGATTCGTGACCTGTTGCCACAATAAAGGGGCATCCAGGGAAGAACATTGTAAATACAACCCATATTTATGCTTATTTATTTTCCCTTTTGTACTTTAACCATTTGTACATCATTACAACACTGTATATAGACATAATATGACATTTGTAATGTCTTTATTATTTTGGAACTTCTGTATGTGTAATGTTTACTGTTCATATTTATTGTTTATTTCATATTTGTATATTATCTACCTCACTTGCTTTGGAAATGTTAACATATGTTTACCATGCCAATTAAAGCCCATTGAATTGAGAGAGAGAGTGTCAGTCAGTCAGTCAGTCAGTCAGGAAATTACATTGAATATACTGAGGTTGTTCAGCAGGTTGAAGGTCTCCAAACCCACTTTTGCCTTTGACTTGAAAACAATACAGAATGTGGATAAATTCATCGGGGGAAGTTTTGGGGCAAATCTGTAAACTCCAATTAATCTCCAGATCCACACACTTGGAGATGGTCTTTATCCTCATCAGGGGAAAAATGGGGTTAGCAATGGAAATATAATTTTTTTGAGACAAACAACTTTTTGTTCCCAGTCCAGAACCACTCCCTTGTCCTCACACACCAGGCTCCAAAGCAGACTTGAATTATTCCATCTAATTTACTCTCTCAGCAACACTTGTCTGTGTTTTCCAGGGAGTCCAGCTGTCTCATTGACTTCCTGTCTACAGAGTTTCAGCAATACCCAGGAACTTTCTGTTTTCTTCTCAAATTACGATGAGCCTCGGGCACCTTACTGTAATAATTATAAAGATGGCAATGAGTTCACTTCTGATGTTACGATGAGCCTCGGGCACCTTACTGTAAATATAATAAAGATGGCCATGGGTTCACTTCTGATATTATGATGAGCCTCCAGCACCTTACTGTAAATATTATAAACATGGCCATGGGTTCACTTCTGATATTATGATGAGCCTCCAGCACCTTACTGTAAATATTATAACATACATGGATTCTGGTACTAGTGGGTTAATGGTTGGATGTCTATGGTTGGTGCCCACTGGTGGGTTAATGATTGGATGTCTATGGTCGGTGCCCACTGGTGGGTTAGTGTGGTTAAAGGCTTTTGGATGTCTATGGTCGGTGCCCACTAGTGGATTAATGGTTGGTTGTCTATGGTTGGTGCCCACTAGTGGGTTAATGGTTGGATGTCTATGGTTGGTGCCCACTAGTGGGTTAATGGTTGGTTGTCTATGGTTGGTGCCCACTGGTGGTTAATGGTTGGATGTCTATGGTTGGTGCCCACTAGTGGGTTAATGGTTGGATGTCTATGGTCGGTGCCCACTGGTGGGTTAATGGTTGGTTGTCTATGGTCGGTGCCCACTGGTGGGTTAATGGTTGGTTGTCTATGGTTGGTGCCCACTAGTGGGTTAATGGTTGGATGTCTATGGTCGGTGCCCACTAGTGGGTTAATGGTTGGATGTCTATGGTTGGTGCCCACTGGTGGGTTAATGGTTGGATGTCTATGGTTGGTGCCCACTAGTGGGGTAATGGTTGGATGTCTATGGTTGGTGCCCACTGGTGGGTTAATGGTTGGTTGTCTATGGTTGGTGCCCACTAGTGGGTTAATGGTTGGATGTCTATGGTCGGTGCCCACTAGTGGGTTAATGGTTGGATGTCTATGGTTGGTGCCCACTAGTGGGTTAATGGTTGGTTGTCTATGGTTGGTGCCCACTAGTGGGTTAATGGTTGGATGTCTATGGTTGGTGCCCACTAGTGGGTTAATGGTTGGTTGTCTATGGTTGGTGCCCACTGGTGGGTTAATGGTTGGATGTCTATGGTTGGTGCCCACTAGTGGGTTAATGGTTGGATGTCTATGGTCGGTGCCCACTGGTGGGTTAATGGTTGGATGTCTATGGTTGGTGCCCACTAGTGGGTTAATGTGGTTAAAGGCTTTTGGTTGTCCTGCCTAGAGACAACACGTTTTCTTCACCAATATTTTCCCAAAAGCATAACAACATGTAGGAGTTTCAAAGCTCAATAACTTTGTGAAACCACTTTCAAATGTTTATTTCTCCACATTTTGTGGCTGGTGCGTCATGAGGTAATGACTGCTGTTACTCTGGGTGATTAAAGCTATCAGACTGAATGTCAGACAGTGAATATCTATTAGCTTTAATTGGTCTGTAGACATTTCTCTACTTCAGAGGATACAAAAAAATCACATCATAATCCATCACTTCTCTATCTATCAGCTGCCTGTGGTCGAGGAGGTGTAAAACTGGGCATTGGGTAACTTTAACCTGTTGCTACATGCAACGTTGGATATGAGGATGTGTTCTCATTGACTTACCTAGTTAAATAAAGGCTAAATAAATTGGTTACACTTGACTTAACCCATCCATAATATATCCCATAAAACTCAAACCTGTTAATGGCAGATATTTTCCTGCGTTGATTCCCTGGGAGGCTTTAAGGCCTCAGTGTGTGCATGCGTGGATGAACATTGTGTTAATGGTGGTTGTGGTAAGACGGGCATCGGCTAAATGCAATAGATGGCATTACACAGGGTATAGTTCTTCTAAAGGAAGCTTATTATTCTGCCGTTCTCCCTGTGGTTGATGTTACACACCAAACCACTCATTTGTGTGTTTGTGTGTATGTCTGTGTGTGTTTGTGTATATGTGCGTGTGTTTGTGTGTTTGTGTGTATGCGTGTATGTTTGTGTGTGTGTGTGTGTATGCGTGTATGTTTGTGTGTGTGTGTGTATGCGTGTATGTTTGTGTGTTTGTGTGTGTGTGTGTGTGTGTATGTGTGTATGTTTGTGTGTGTGTGTGTATGTTTGTGTGTGTGTGTGTGTATGCGTGTATGTTTGTGTGTTTGTGTGTATGCGTGTATGTTTGTGTGTGTGTGTGTATGCGTGTATGTTTGTGTGCGTGTATGTTTGTGTGTGTGTGTGTGTGTGTGTGGGGTGGGGGGGTGGCTGGGGGGGGTGATCCAGTTACAAACCAAACAACTTATTTAAAACAAGCTGATGATGTTAGAGGCCATTAGAGGGAAAATATCAAACACATCTCATCTCTCTATCCCTCCATTTCCCGTCCGTTTCCCTGCCCATTTCCTTCTTCTATTTCTCATTCCCCCCGTCTCTCTATCCACTTGTCTCCTTCTCAAAACACGCAATTAAGATGCGTGAGAATCACCATGGACAACAAGATTTAAATGTGTCCAGTCACTTTATTTGTTTCAATAATGACAAGTCTGACAGGGAACTATGTGAAAAGCAAATACCATTTTCTTCTCCCCTCTACCTTTCTCACTCTGTGTCTGTCTGTTCAATCTCTGTACCTGTCTGTCTGTTTCATCTCTGTATCTGTCTGTCTGTTCCATCTCTGTATCTGTCTGTCTGTTCCATCTCTGTATCTGTCTCACTGTTCCATCTCTGTATCTGTCTGTCTGTTTCATCTCTTTATCTGTCTCTCTGTTCCATCTCTGTATCTGTCTGTCTGTTCCATCTCTGTATCTGTCTGTCTGTTTCATCTATGTATCTGTCTGTCTGTTCCATCTCTGTGTCTGTCTGTTTCATCTCTGTATCTGTCTGTCTGTTTCATCTCTGTATCTGTCTGTCTGTTCCATCTCTGTACCTGTCTGTCTGTTCCATCTCTGTGTCTGTCTTTCTCTTTCTGTCTGTCTGTTCCATCTCTGTACCTGTCTGTCTGTTCCATCTCTGTACCTGTCTGTCTGTTCCATCTCTGTATGTCTCTGTCTGTTCCATCTCTGTGTCTGTCTTTCTGTTTCTGTCTGTCTGTTCCATCTCTGTACCTGTCTTTCTGTTCCATCTCTGTACCTGTCTGTCTGTTCCATCTCTGTGTCTGTCTGTCTGTTCCATCTCTGTGTCTGTCTGTCTGTTCCATCTCTGTGTCTGTCTGTCTGTTCCATCTCTGTGTCTGTCTGTCTGTGTCTGTCTGTCTGTTCCATCTCTGTACCTGTCTGTCTGTTCCATCTCTGTGTCTGTCTTTCTGTTTCTGTCTGTCTGTTCCATCTCTGTGTCTGTCTGTCTGTGTCTGTCTGTCTGTTCCATCTCTGTACCTGTCTGTCTGTTCCATCTCTGTGTCTGTCTGTCTGTTCCATCTCTGTGTCTGTCTGTTCCATCTCTGTGTCTGTCTTTCTGTTCCATCTCTGTATCTGTCTGTCTGTTCCATCTCTGTGTCTGTCTGTCTGTTCCATCTCTGTGTCTGTCTGTCTGTTCCATCTCTGTGTCTGTCTGTCTGTTCCATCTCTGTGTCTGTCTTTCTGTTCCATCTCTGTATCTGTCTGTCTGTTCCATCTCTGTACCTGTCTGTCTGTTCCATCTCTCTGTATCTGTCTGTCTGATCCATCTCTGTGTCTGTCTGTCTGTTCCATCTCTGTGTCTGTCTGTCTGTTCCATCTCTGTGTCTGTCTTTCTGTTCCATCTCTGTACCTGTCTGTCTGTTCCATCTCTGTACCTGTCTGTCTGTTCCATCTCTCTGTCTGTCTGTCTGTCTGTTTCTGTCTGTCTGTTCCATCTCTGTATCTGTCTGTCTGTTCCATCTCTCTGTATCTGTCTGTCTGATCCATCTCTGTGTCTGTCTGTTCCATCTCTGTATCTGTCTGTCTGTTTGTTTCATCTATTCCTCTGATTCTCTGACAACTCAAGATCCAAAACATTCCCCTTTTACCTCAGGATTCACTTGTATGCTCCCCACTCCTCTTCCTCTCTGATCTCTCTCTCTATCTCTCTCTCTATCTCTCTATCTCTCTCTCTGACCTCCTCTTCCTCTCTCTCCCTCTCTCTCCTCTCCCTCTCTGACCTCCTCTTCCTCTCTCTCTCTCCACCCTCCCCTCCTCCCCCTTCTCCTAGGGGGACTGCAGCTGACCCAATGTATATCTCTGTCTCACCTCCTATGTCAACTCTAACATTTTTACCCCTCTCTCTCTCTCTCTCTCTCTCTCTCTCTCTCTCTCCTCTCTCTCTCTCTCTCTCTCTCTCTCTCTCTCCCGCCTCTCTCTCTCTCTCTCTCTCTCTCATGAGTATATTTCTCACCATGTAAAGGTCAAGCACATCGCGAATACAGTTGTTATTTATGACTAACACTTAATGGTGCTTCTGGACCATTTGTAATGACTGTAATAACACTGTGTTGGAAGTTCAGTTGCTTTCACTGGTGTAACATTGTAAGGGAAATTGATTCATCTACCCCCATAACATCTATCAGTGCTGGAAAATGAATGAATGATATTCATAATACTGTATTTGTTTTCCCAAGCGTTCAAAGCCCTTTTAACAAAGTGCTCAACAAATTCATTCATGTGAACATGTATTAAAATGGCAAAAATGTTTCCACATTTTCTGTTTGCTGAGTAATTTTACTCTTCATATTCTCAGCATCCTCTAAATAGCACTCTTCAGTGGGTTTACCTTACTTACCGTTCTTATAGCACTCTTCAGTGGGTTTACCTTATTTACCGTTCGTATAGCACTCTTCAGTGGGTTTATCTTACTTACCGTTCGTATAGCACTCTTCAGTGGGTTTACCTTACTTACCGTTCTTATAGCACTCTTCAGTGGGTTTACCTTACTTACCGTTCTTATAGCACTCTTCAGTGGGTTTACCTTATTTACCGTTCTTATAGCACTCTTCAGTGGGTTTACCTTACTTACCGTTCTTATAGCACTCTTCAGTGGGTTTACCTTACTTACCGTTCTTATAGCACTCTTCAGTGGGTTTAATAAAAACGAACGAGGAGCGATGCAAAACAAGAGAAGCGTCTGACATAGAAACATAACCAACCTGAAGACTGATAACAAAAGAGTGCTATATAAATGGTAAGTAATCAAGAGAGTAAAGAAGTCCAGGTGGCTGATGACGACACGGAGGTGTGCGTAATGATTGTTGCTAGGACTGGTGATTAGTAGACAGGTGACGTTGAGCACCGGAGTGGGGGAGCTAGAGCGGACGTGACAGTACCCCCCCCCCCCGACTCGAGGTTCCAGCCGCAGGACGACGCCCCACCTCAGTGAGGTCTCAGTTTCTTGCAGGGCAGGTGGAGTGGGATGTTCCTGGTGGAGAGCCAGACGCAATCACCAGGATGGAACACGGGAGCCTCACTGAGGTGGCAAATCACCTGCTCTTTCTGACAGTGGCGTTTCATGCTGGAGTCTCACGTGGGCATCGTTCCATACCTCTTCTGCAAGCCTGAACCACTCGTCCAGCGCAGAATCTACGGTCTGGCTCGGAGTCCATGGAGCCAGAGCTGGCTGATAACCCAGAAGACACTGGAAGGCAGTCAACCCGGTGCAGGAGTGTCACAATAATTTCTGGGTGTATTCAGCCAAAGGTCAGGCTCCTCCCCCCTGCCGGTCCTGGCAATGGCTCCTTAGGAACCTCCCCAGCTCCTCGTTCATCCTCTCCACCTTCCCATTAGACTGAGGCCGGTATCTGGAAGTGAGGCTGACCCCCAGCTTCTCCATGAAAGCCAACCATACATGTGATGTGAATTGGGGGCCATGATCAGAGACAATATCCTCCGGAAGGCCATAGTGATGAAAGACCTGCTGGAACAGTACCTCAGCAATCTGGAGAGCAGAGAGAGTTGATGAAACAGCATCATTTAAAGAATCTGTCTAATATCACCAAAAAATTGTGATAAAACCTTCAGGTGAAGAGAGATCAGTGACAAAGTCAATGGACAGATGAGGCCAGGGTGCGCTGAGGCACAGCAAAGGAGAGGAGTTTCCCTGCTGTAGCATTCCATGGGGATTTGGCACATACGGAACAGGAGTATACATAGTGAGTGACGTCCTGCGCCAAAGTGGGCCACCAGTACAGAGACGGACTGAAAGGTGATACCTGGATATCCAGCGTCGACAGCTGTGGTCGACAGCTGATCCATCAGCCGATTATGGGTGCACTCAAGACAGGAACCTCTCCCGAATTGTAGAGACGGGACAGGACATTGACTGTGATGTATTTTTAATCTGGGTAATATGTCAGAGTTAAAATCTGGTGAAGAATATGACCCACCTGGCTTGGCGCGGGCTCAGTGTCAGACATACGCACCACCAACACAGGCTTTCCTCAGGGATGTGTTTTGTCCCCCACTCCTGTACATCCTTTACACTAATAAATAGTTGTACTAGTTCCACTCCTGACATACACCTTGTTAAGTTCACTGATGACACTGCCTTGATCAGCCTGTTGCATGATGACGAGGAACATCATGACCCGGTCCTAGATGACTTTGTAGAGTGGTGTGAGGAATCACACCTGGTCCTCAATACCAACAAGACCAAAGAGACGTGCATAGACTTCAGGAAGCGTACAACACCTAACTCTGCAACATCTATCAGATGTCAGAACATAGAGATTGTAGAGGAATAGAGATATCTGGGTGTCCTCTTGGATAATAATCTTCAGTGGAGTAAATGTACAGACCTGATCTACAAAAAGGGTCAACAGAGACTGTACCTTCTCAAAAAGCTGGAGTCTTTTAATGTTAATTGTTCTATACTGACTCTGTTTTACAAATCTTTCATTTAGCGTATTTTAACTTTCTGTATTGTTTGTTAGTTTGGCAATGCCACTGTCAGCCAGAGAAATATGCTGAGAAGGAGTATCACCACAGTTAACAAGGTACTTGGAGTCAAACAGACAGGCCTGGATGAGATCTTTAAGGTCAGGGCCATCCGCAAGGGCACCAATCTGCAGGAAAAAGCGAACTAGACAATAATTTGATATCCCTCCTAAATAGCTTGGGCTAATGTTCCTATTGACCAAGTGGGGCCAGCAGGCTAGTCTCTTTTTTATATTGGTGTGTAATTCTTGTGGAGGTTGAATTATCAATTTGTTTTGTATTTGTACGGACGTGTATATGACACCGCAACAACATTTCCCCATGGGGACAATAAAGTCAGTAAAAAGGAGAATTGGCAATTCTCTGCCTTCACGTACACGTGGTTGGCCAGGAGGCATTCCAGGACTACCCTGTCATGAGCAATGTGCTCCTTCAAAGGTAGTTGACTAAACCAGAATGTCGACGATATATACGCGACCATCTGGCGTCCAAGCATGTCCCTGGGACACCTCGTTGACAAATT
>NC_034202.2:39765341-39817841 GCF_002021735.2 Oncorhynchus kisutch | reverse complement strand
AGGCCACAGGACTGAAAATGAACAAATTCAACAACCATGTCTCTGTCACTAACAAATACAGTCATTGGTGGTAACTCAACAATTCACCCAAAAAGGCAAGGAACACTGTGAAATAATATTTGAGGTGTAGCTTAGTGGGGGTGTGGCTTCCAGTTAGTTATTTTGTCCACCCGTGAGTGGAAATGTTGTACCAGTTTATGGTAGAGGTACGTTTCTTTCACTTACAAAGAACAAATATATTTGTCACTGTGGTGCTACCCTATAAAAAGAAAATGTACCCTTTCTTAAAGAATGTTTTTGTACTTGTTGACGATATGTAAGATCGGTACTATCTGAGGAATAAACTTGGGTGCAATTATGTACATATAACTAAAGGCACTAAAGGACGACCTTACAGGGTACCAGCCCCAGTGAAAAGCTCTGTAACCCTTTAGGAACAAATCCAAATCTTTATTTCCGAGAGTGTATAACATATTTTTACTCTCTGTTCTAATCTCCTTATTTTGTTCCAACTTGCAATAAGGACACGGATAAGGATAAGGAGTTGGACACATTACCTTCAGGTCACAACGGGCTTGTTTGAGGTGGTAAAGCTCAAGCAACCGGCTGCAGACGGAAGTCGAGGAGTGAAGTCGAGGGGTGAAGTCAAGGAGTGAAGTCAGGGAGTGAAGTCGAGGGGTGAAGTCGAGGAGTGAAGTCGAGGGGTGAAGTCAAGGAGTGAAGTCAGGGAGTGAAGTCGAGGGGTGAAGTTGAGGAGTGAAGTCAGGGAGTGAAGTCGAGGGGTGAAGTCGAGGAGTGAAGTCGAGAGGTGACGTCGAGAGGTGAAGTCGAGGAGTGAAGTCGAGGAGTGAAATCGAGGAGTGAAGTCGAGGAGTGAAGTCAGGGAGTGAAGTCAGGGAGTGAAGTCAGGGAGTGAAGTCGAGGAGTGATGTCGAGGAGTCATTTTTATCCCCATTACGCAACAGACTTTGAAAGGCGGTGACCAATGATATTCACAGAATTGACAAAAGTGATCCTCTCAAACACGACCATTGACAGCAGTGCTTGTCCACCAACCTCACCATCTACCTACATACCTTTCTTCCTCTTGCCATTTCCTGTATGAGGATGATTCTGCCTGTTCATGCCTTCTGCTCCTATATGTGGATGATTCTGCATGTTCATGCCTTCTGCTACTGTATGTGGATGATTCTGCCCTCTTGGTTTCACATCAGAATAAGGAGTCCGTTGAAAAGACCCTAAGCAACAAACTGACTAATGTCACTAAGTGGCTATCTGTCTCTGCATTTAGGCAAGACAGAATGTATCATGTTTGGTTCCAAACACAAAGTGAGAAACTCTTCAAACTTCTCGGTCATCTGTGATGGTGTAGCGGTGGAGGAGAGATGCTCTGTTACATACTTCGGATGTGAACTGGACCAACACATGACAGGTGAACTCATGGCTCTGAATGTCAATGAGAAAGTTCACTACAGGACAAAGTTGAATGAAGACCCTGGACAATGAAGACCCTGGAAACATGGTTCAGTGTCACTATGACTACTGTATGCTTGTATCTCCTGGTTCAGTGTTACTATGACTACTGTATGCTTCTATCTCATGGTTCAGTGTCACTATGACTACTGTATGCTTGTATCTCCTGGTTCAGTGTTACTATGACTACTGTATGCTTGTATCTCATGGTTCAGTGTTACTATGACTACTGTATGCTTGTATCACCTGGTTCAGTGTCAACATGACTACTGTATGCTTGTATCTCATGGTTCAGTGTTACTATGACTACTGTATGCTTGTATCTCATGGTTCAGTGTTACTATGACTACTGTATGCTTGTATCTCATGGTTCAGTGTTACTATGACTACTGTATGCTTGTATCTCATGGTTCAGTGTCACTATGACTACTGTATGCTTGTATCTCATGGTTCAGTGCAACTATGACTACTGTATGCTTGTAGCTCATGGTTCAGTGTCATTATGACTACTGTATGCTTGTATCACCTGGTTCAGTGTCACTATGACTACTGTATGCTTCTATCATCTGGTTCAGTGTTACTATGACTACTGTATGCTTGTATCTCATGGTTCAGTGTCACTATGACTACTGTATGCTTCTATCACCTGGTTCAGAGTCACTATGACTACTGTATGCTTCTATCACCTGGTTCAGAGTCACTATGACTACTGTATGCTTGTATCACCTGGTTCAGTGTCACTATGACTACTGTATGCTTCTATCATCTGGTTCAGAGTCACTATGACTACTGTATGCTTCTATCACCTGGTTCAGAGTCACTATGACTACTGTATGCTTGTATCACCTGGTTCAGTGTCACTATGACTACTGTATGCTTCTATCACCTGGTTCAGAGTCATAACACAAAAATCTGAAGGACAAACTTCAAATGGCCCAAAACATACTACAGAGAATTATACTTCATCTTAGCCCTAGGATGAACATTGGTCCTAAATCATTTCAGGGAACTGAACCGGCTTCCAGGTTCCGGGTTGGTGCAGATCAAACTGTTGATGGTTGTTAAAGTTATACATGACCTTTCCCCCAGAGTCCCCCTATCTGGTTATTTTAATTTCATCAGAGACTATCGTAGCCATCACACCAGAGACTGTGTTGCCAATAGCAGACTGCTGCGCTATAGTAGCATTGCTGGAAAAAGCTCTTTCTTTAACACTGGTGCAGAGGAATGGTATACCACACCCCATATAAAATCCATCACTACGCTAGGGAGGATACACCTTAATCCATCACTACACTAGGGAGGATAAACCTTAATCCCTCACTACACTAGGGAGGATAAACCTTAATCCATCACTACACTAGGGAGGATAAACCTTAATCCATCACTACACTAGGGAGGATACACCTTAATCCATCACTACACTAGTGAGAATAAACCTTAATCCATCACTACACTAGGGAGGATAAACCTTAATCCATCACTACACTAGGGAGGATAAACCTTAATCCATCACTACACCAGGGAGGATAAACCTTGATCCATCACTACACTAGGGAGGATAAACCTTAATCCATCACTACACTAGGGAGGATACACCTTGATCCATCACTACACTAGGGAGGATAAACCTTAATCCATCACTACACTAGGGAGGATACACCTTAATCCATCACTACACTAGGGAGGATAAACCTTAATCCATCACTACACTAGGGAGAATAAACCTGAATCCATCACTACACTAGGGAGGATAAACCTTAATCCATCACTACACTAGGGAGGATAAACCTTAATCCATCACTACACTAGGGAGGATAAACCTTAATCCATCACTACACTAGGGAGGATAAACCTTAATCCATCACTACACTAGGGAGGATAAACCTTAATCCCTCACTACACTAGGGAGGATAAACCTTGATCCGTCACTACACTAGGGAGGATAAACATTAATCCGTCACTACACTAGGGAGGATAAACCTCAATCCATCACTACACTAGGGAGGATAAACCTTAATCCATCACTACACTAGGGAGGATAAACCTTAATCCATCACTACACTAGGGAGGATAAACCTTAATCCATCACTACACTAGAGAGGATAAACCTTAATCCATCACTACACTAGAGAGGATAAACCTTAATCCATCACTACACTAGGGAGGATAAACCTTAATCCATCACTACACTAGAGAGGATAAACCTTAATCCATCACTACACTAGAGAGGATAAACCTTAATCCATCACTACACTAGAGAGGATAAACCTTAATCCATCACTACACTAGGGAGGATAAACCTTAATCCATCACTACACTAGGGAGGATAAACCTTAATCCATCACTACACTAGGGAGGATAAACCTTAATCCATCACTACACTAGGGAGGATAAACCTTAATCCATCACTACACTAGGGAGGATAAACCTTAATCCATCACTACACTAGGGAGGATACACCTTAATCCATCACTACACTAGGGAGGAAAAACCTTGATCCATCACTACACTAGGGAGGATAAACCTTAATCCATCACTACACTAGTGAGGATAAACCTTAATCCATCACTACACTAGGGAGGATAAACCTTAATCCATCACTACACTAGGTAGGATAAACCTTAATCCATCACTACACTAGGGAGGATAAACCTTAATCCATCACTACACTAGGGAGGATAAACCTTAATCCATCACTACACTAGGGAGGATAAACCTTAATCCATCACTACACTAGGGAGGATAACCGTAATCCATCACTACACTAGGGAGGATAACCTTGATCCATCACTACACTAGGGAGGATAAACCTTAATCCATCACTACACTAGGGAGGATAAACCTTAATCCATCACTACACTAGGGAGGATAAACCTTAATCCATCACTACACTAGGTAGGATAAACCCAAATCCATCACTATACTAGGGAGCATAAACCTTAATCCATCACTACACTAGGGAGGATAAACCTTAATCCATCATTACACTAGGGAGGATAAACCTTGATCCATCACTACACTAGGGAGGATAAACCTTAATCCATCACTACACTAGGGAGGATAAACCTTAATCCATCACTACACTAGGGAGGATAAACCTTAATCCATCACTACACTAGGGAGGATAAACCTTAATCCATCACTACACTAGGGAGGATAAACCTTAATCCATCACTACACTAGCGAGGATAAACCTTAATCCATCACTACACTAGGGAGGATAACCTTAATCCATCACTACACTAGGGAGGATAAACCTTGATCCATCACTACACTAGGGAGGATAAACCTTAATCCATCACTACACTAGGGAGGATAAACCTTAATCCATCACTACACTAGGGAGGATAAACCTTAATCCATCACTACACTAGGGAGCATAAACCTTGATCCGTCACTACACTAGGGAGGATAAACCTTAATCCATCACTACACTAGGGAGGATAAACCTTAATCCATCACTACACTAGGGAGGATAAACCTTAATCCATCACTACACCAGGGAGGATAAACCTTGATCCCCATCACTACACTAGGGAGGATAAACCTTAATCCATCACTACACTAGGGAGGATAAACCTTAATCCCTCACTACACTAGGGAGGATAAACCTTGATCCGTCACTACACTAGGGAGGATAAACATTAATCCATCACTACACTAGGGAGGATAAACCTCAATCCATCACTACACTAGGGAGGATAAACCTTAATCCATCACTACACTAGGGAGGATAAACCTTAATCCATCACTACACTAGAGAGGATAAACCTTAATCCATCACTACACTAGAGAGGATAAACCTTAATCCATCACTACACTAGGGAGGATAAACCTTAATCCATCACTACACTAGAGAGGATAAACCTTAATCCATCACTACACTAGAGAGGATAAACCTTAATCCATCACTACACTAGAGAGGATAAACCTTAATCCATCACTACACTAGGGAGGATAAACCTTAATCCATCACTACACTAGGGAGGATAAACCTTAATCCATCACTACACTAGGGAGGATAAACCTTAATCCATCACTACACTAGGGAGGATAAACCTTAATCCATCACTACACTAGGGAGGATAAACCTTAATCCATCACTACACTAGGGAGGATAAACCTTAATCCATCACTACACTAGGGAGGAAAAACCTTGATCCATCACTACACTAGGGAGGATAAACCTTAATCCATCACTACACTAGTGAGGATAAACCTTAATCCATCACTACACTAGGGAGGATAAACCTTAATCCATCACTACACTAGGTAGGATAAACCTTAATCCATCACTACACTAGGGAGGATAAACCTTAATCCATCACTACACTAGGGAGGATAAACCTTAATCCATCACTACACTAGGGAGGATAAACCTTAATCCATCACTACACTAGGGAGGATAAACCTTAATCCATCACTACACTAGCGAGGATAAACCTTAATCCATCACTACACTAGGGAGGATAAACCTTAATCCATCACTACACTAGGGAGGATAACCTTAATCCATCACTACACTAGGGAGGATAAACCTTGATCCATCACTACACTAGGGAGGATAAACCTTAATCCATCACTACACTAGGGAGGATAAACCTTAATCCATCACTACACTAGGGAGGATAAACCTTAATCCATCACTACACTAGGGAGCATAAACCTTGATCCGTCACTACACTAGGGAGGATAAACCTTAATCCATCACTACACTAGGGAGGATAAACCTTAATCCATCACTACACTAGGGAGGATAAACCTTAATCCATCACTACACTAGGGAGGATAAACCTTAATCCATCACTACACTAGGGAGGATAAACCATAATTCAACACTACACTAGGGAGGATAAACCTTAATCCATCACTACACTAGGGAGGATAAACCTTGATCCGTCACTACACTAGGGAGGATAAACCTTAATCCATCTCTACACTAGGGAGGATAAACCTTAATCCATCACTACACTAGCGAGGATAAACCTTAATCCATCAGTACAATAGGGAGGATAAACCTTAATCCATCACTACACTGGGGAGGATAAACCTTAATCCATCACTACACTAGGGAGGATAAACCTTAATCCATCACTACACTAGGGAGGATAAACCATAATCCATCACTACACCAGGGAGGATAAACCTTGATCCATCACTACACTAGGGAGGATAAACCTTAATCCATCACTACACTAGGGAGGATAAACCTTAATCCATCACTACACTAGGGAGGATAAACCTTAATCCCTCACTACACTAGGGAGGATAAACCTTAATCCATCACTACACTAGGGAGGATAAACCTTAATCCATCACTACACTAGGGAGGATAAACCATAAATCATCACTACACTAGGGAGGATAAACCTTAATCCATCACTACACTAGGGAGGATAAACCTTAATCCATCACTACACTAGGGAGGATAAACCTTAATCCATCACTACACTAGGGAGGATAAACCTTGATCCCTCACTACACTAGGGAGGATAAACCTTAATCCATCACTACACTAGGGAGGATACATCTTAATCCCTCACTACACTAGGGAGGATAAACCTTAATCCCTCACTACACTAGGGAGGATAAACCTTAATCCCTCACTACACTAGGGAGGATAAACCTTAATCCCTCACTACACTAGGGAGGATAAACCTTAATCCCTCACTACACTAGGGAGGATAAACCTTAATCCCTCACTACACTAGGGAGGATAAACCTTAATCCATCACTACACTAGGGAGGATAAACCTTAATCCCTCACTACACTAGGGAGGATAAACCTTAATCCCTCACTACACTAGGGAGGATAAACCTTAATCCATCACTACACTAGGGAGGATAAACCTTAATCAATCACTACACTAGGGAGATTAAACCTTAATCCATCACTACACTAGGGAGGATAAACCTTGATCCATCACTACACTAGAGAGGATAAACCTTAATCCATCACTACACTAGAGAGGATAAACCTTAATCCCTCACTATACTAGGGAGATTAAACCTTAATCCATCACTACACTAGGGAGGATAAACCTTAATCCATCACTACACTAGAGAGGATAAACCTTAATCCATCACTACACTAGAGAGGATAAACCTTAATCCCTCACTACACTAGGGAGGATAAACCTTAATCCATCACTACACTAGAGAGGATAAACCTTAATTCCTCACTACACTAGGGAGGATAAACCTTAATCCCTCACTACACTAGGGAGGATAAACCTTAATCCATCACTACACTAGGGAGTACAATTGTTTTTCCTTGAAAGTTACACAGTAATCTATATTCTTAATATTTAGTTTCCTCCCTATTGATGAACTGTATTTGAGATGTATTTTGTTTTCCTGTTTTTAATCTTGTGTAGATATTGGTTTTCATGAAATAATATTGTGTATATTTTGTATTCATGTATTTTCACGAGGACCACAATTGAAATCCTTATTTTTTTTATTTTTTTTTGTGTCGATGATTTTAATAGCATTGTACTATATCCACATATGTGGTTGTATTGTGTTTAAAACAGGACCCATTGTCACGTTCTGACCTTAGTTCTTTTGTTATGTCTTTGTTTTACTATGGTCAGGGCGTGAGTTGGGTGGGAAGTCTATGTTCTTTTTTCTATGATTTGGTATTTCTGTGTTTGGCCTGGTATGGTTCTCAATCAGAGGCAGCTGTCAATCGTTGTCCCTGATTGAGAACCCTACTTAGGCAGCCTGTTTTCACCCTTGAGTTGTGGGTGATTATACTTTCTGTTTTGTGTGTTTTGGCACCTGACGGAGCTGTTTTGGTTGTGTTTTGTTTGTTTGTTTGTTTGTTTGTTTGATGTTGTTCAGTTTAAATAAATAACATGAACAAGTACCACGCTGCGCTTTGGTCTGATCCTTGCTACTCTTCCTCAGAAGAGGAGGAAGACGAGCGTTTACACCCATGACCTTCAACTACATCTGCAGGATAACGTTTAGGGCTACGAACAAACAAACTCTACAACCCACTGCACAACAGTGGGTTGTGTCCAAAATGGCCCCCTATGTACTAGAAAGTGGACTTGGTTGAGCATAGGGAATAGGGTGGCATTTGAGGCAAATGTGTAAAAAAAATATCCATATACTGGGTCAATGGCTTGTTATCATCAGGTGAGCCCTCTGATTTCCACGGCAACGACCCAAGGGACGAAGGTTCCTTCCTGGTTACCACAGTAACAGCGATGTTGACATGGTAAATACCTTCATGAACCTCACTGGTAATGAGCGGAGAATGACATGGGTCTCTGACGAGGGTGTGTGTGTGTGTGTGTGTGTGTGTGTGTGTGTGTGGTGACCGCAGGATTCTTTCAGTGATGCTATGTAGACAGTGGGATAATCAAGTTATTTTGATTGACTCACATAATATATAAAGAGACACAGTTTGTTCAATGACACAGCAAGTCATCAACGAGATGTGACAACAGATTCCTTACTGAGTAAGCCACTGGCGATAAGGACTTGGAGTTTGCTTTGCAGTATGAGCAACGTATGAGCAACGTATGAGCAACGTATGCTTCCTTGTGGATAAAAAGTGCTGTGAGTTTGTCTATTCAACTACACCTAAGAGTTTCCATAGTTTAGTAGTATGTAGTATGTTTTGTTCACAATCATGTATACATCTACAGTTAGTAATGTATTTTCCAGGCCAGGCCATTTCCGTTGAGATATTCTGTAAGAAGCCATAATGAGCCTGTTCTCTGCTACATTATTGCAATTAAAAAATGTTCAATGTTTTTCCAATGTAATTACAGTGTAACTCCAGCCGACACATCAGAACTGCAATGCCTCACATCGCCTCGCTGACTCGTTTTCAGCCGAGACTTTGAGATTTGAGAAAATGAGCTTTTGCGGTCTCTGTAATTACAGAGCTTATGATGAGCGACATGCACTTCTGAGAGAGAGAGACAGAGAGAGAGAGAGAGAGACAGGGAGAGCGAGAGAAACAGAGAAAGAGAGAGACAGAGAGAGAGAGATGGAGAGAGAGAGAAAGACAGAGAGAGAGAGACAGAGAGAGACAGAGACGGAGAGAGAGAAGAGCGAGAGAGAGACAGAGAGAGACAGAGAGAGACAGAGAGAGACAGAGAGAGAGACAGAAAGAGAGAGAGAGAGAGAGAGAGAGAGAGAGAGAGACACATTTTCTACATTGTAGAATAATAGTGAAGACATCCAAACTATGAAATAGCACATATGGAATCATGTAGTAACCAAAAAAGTGTTAAACAAATCAAAATATATTTTGGATTTTAGATTCTTCAAAGTAGCCACCCTTTGCCTTGATGACAGCTTTGCAAACTCTCTGCAGTTTAATTCCGCCTGTGTTCTTGACATTTCAATATGGTGCTACTGTCACGGCTGCTCTCGCTCCCCCTCTCCGGCGCTCAAGGGACGCCAGGCGGCCCATCATTACGCACACCTGTCACCAAGGTTACGCGCATCAGTTCTTCATGGGGACTCACCTGGACTCCATCGCTTATTGATTGCCTTCCTTATATCTGTGACTTCCTCCGTTTCTTCCCCGTGTCTGCATTAACGTTGTTTTGTTCCCACTGTCCAGACGCTGTCCTTGTTTTGTTCTTGTTTGTTATTAATTAAATATTCACTCCCTGTACTTGCTTCTCATCTCCCAGCGTCTGTCCTCACAGCTACAGATTGTGTTGCTACTATTAGCTACCATTTAATATGGTGCTACAGATTGTGTTGCTACTATTAGCTACCATTTAATATGGTGCTACAGATTGTGTTGTTACTATTAGCTACCATTTAATATGGTGCTACAGATTGTGTTGCTACTATTACTGTTCACCACAATCTAATATGGGGCTCTGGGCAGATGGGACATTTGCCCAGTGTGTGTGTGTGTGTAGTGGCGGATTTAGGTATAGGCGACATGGGCAGCCGCCCAGCGCAGCGTCTTGCCGGGGGTGGCACGAAAAATTGGAATGGTGACATTTGCGCGATCGGCTTTCTATCGCTAATTTGAATGTCACGTCAGTGATATCATGTCACCGTGTGGGACTGTGGGTCAATGAACCTTGTCGGTGTCACACCCTGATCTGTTTCACCTGTCCTTGTGATTGTCTCCACCCCCCTCCAGGTGTCACCTATCTTCCCCCTCCCCTGTGTTCTCTGTTTGTCTGTTGCCAGATCGTCTTGTTTGTCAAGTCAACCACCGTTTTTTGTTCTCAGCTCCTGCTTTTCCAAGTCTCTCTTTTTTCTCGCCCTCCTGGTTTTGACCCTTGCCTGTCCTGACTCTGCCTACCCTGACCCTGAGCCTGCCTACCGTCCGGTACCGTTCCCTGACCTCTGGTTTACTGACTCCTGCCTGCCTTGACCTGTCTATTGCCTGCCCTATTGGAATATTCAACCATTGTCAATTCGGCGTGTCGGCATCTGGGTCGTACCTTGATTCCTGATAGTCGGAATGGGCTGTATCCTGATTCGGGGGTAGGTTGACCTCAGGACTCTCCACTGGAAGCCCGAGGTAGGGGGGGGAGTAGGTTGACCTCAGGTCTCCCCACTGGAAGCCTGAGGTAGGGGGGCGGGGGTAGGTTGACCTCAGGACTCTCCACTGGAAGCCCGAGGTAGGGGACGGGGGTAGGTTGACCTCAGGTCTCCCCACTGGAAGCCCGAGGTAGGGGATGGGGGTAGGTTGACCTCAGGTCTCCACACTGGAAGCCCAAGATAGGGGGGGGGGGGTAGGTTGACCTCAGGTCTCCCCCCTGGAAGCCCGAGGTAGAGGGGTGGGGGTAGGTTGACCTCAGGTCTCCCCACTGGAAGCCCGAGGTAGGGTGGGGGGGTTGACCTCAGGTCTCTCCACTGGAAGCCCGAGGTAGGGGAGGAGGGGGTAGGTTGACCTCAGGTCTCCACGCTGGAAGCCCGAGGTAGGGGGGTGGGGGTAGGTTGACCTCAGGTCTCCCCATTGGAAGCCTGAGGTAGGGGGGTGGGGGTAGATTGACCTCAGGTTCCCCCACTGGAAGCACGAGGTAGGGGACGGGGGTAGGTTGACCTCAGGTCTCCCCACTGGAAGCCCGAGGTAGGGGATGGGGGTAGGTTGACCTCAGGTCTCCACACTGGAAGCCCGAGGTAGGGGGTGGGTAGGTTGACCTCAGGTCTCCCCACTGGAAGCCCGAGGTAGGGGGGCGGGGGTAGGTTGACCTCAGGTCTCCCCACTGGAAGCCCGAGTTAGGGGGAGCGGGGGTAGGTTGACCTCAGGGCTCCTCACTGGAAGCCCGAGGTAGGGGGAGCTGGGGAATCTATCAAATAGTGCACCTCTATCTTTGCACAGTACTAACACAATTAGTAATAATCAATCACACTACGAAATGCTACCAAATACACCACAATTAATACATAATACCGAGAAAGTAAAGTTTCACGGACAAATTGTTGGATTTCTTCTGATTTGTGCGAAATTGTTAAGAATCATATACAACCAGTCTGCAGACCAACAAGGTAAAGTGTGCATAGGGTGTGTTTAGAGCTACATAAAGTCTCAAATAAATAAAAAACTATCGCTGGATCTGTATTTGGGACAATTCCAATAATTTAAAAAAACTTCATTCGAGATCCTGACAATAACACTACAGAGCCCTTACCAAACACACTGACCATAGCACTACAGAGCCCTTACCAAACACCCTAACCATAACACTACAGAGCCCTTACCAAACACCCTGACCATAACACTACAGAGCCCTTACCAAACACCCTGACCATAACACTACAGAGCCCTTACCAAACACCCTGACCATAACACTACAGAGCCCTTACCAAACACCCTGACCATAGCACTACAGAGCCCTTACCAAACACCCTGACCATAACACTACAGAGCCCTTACCAAACACCCTGACCATAACACTACAGAGCCCTTACCAAACACCCTGACCATAACACTACAGAGCCCTTACCAAACACACTGACCATAGCACTACAGAGCCCTTACCAAACACCCTGACCATAGCACTACAGAGCCCTTACCAAACACCCTGACCATAACACTACAGAGCCCTTACCAAACACCCTGACCATAACACTACAGAGCCCTTACCAAACACCCTGACCATAGCACTACAGAGCCCTTACCAACACCCTGACCATAACACTACAGAGCCCTTACCAAACACCCTGACCATAACACTACAGAGCCCTTACCAAACACCCTGACCATAACACTACAGAGCCCTTACCAAACACCCTGACCATAACACTACAGAGCCCTTACCAAACACCCTGACCATAACACTACAGAGCCCTTACCAAACACACTGACCATAACACTACAGAGCCCTTACCAAACACCCTGACCATAACACTACAGAGCCCTTACCAAACACCCTGACCATAACACTACAGAGCCCTTACCAAACACCCTGACCATAACACTACAGAGCCCTTACCAAACACCCTGACCATAACACTACAGAAGCCCTTACCAAAACACCCTGACCATAACACTACAGAGCCCTTACCAAACACCACTGACCATAACACTACAGAGCCCTTACCAAACACCCTGACCATAACACTACAGAGCCCTTACCAAACACCCTGACCATAACACTACAGAGCCCTTACCAAACACCCTGACCATAACACTACAGAGCCCTTACCAAACACCCTGACCATAACACTACAGAGCCCTTACCAAACACCCTGACCATAACACTACAGAGCCCTTACCAAACACACTGACCATAACACTACAGAGCCCTTACCAAACACCCTGACCATAACACTACAGAGCCCTTACCAAACACCCTGACCATAGCACTACAGAGCCCTTACCAAACACCCTGACCATAACACTACAGAGCCCTTACCAAACACCCTGACCATAGCCTACAGAGCCCTTACCAAACACCCTGACCATAACACTACAGAGCCCTTAAAACCGTAGCCCTTACCAAACACCCTGACCATAACACTACAGAGCCCTTACCAAACACCCTGACCATAACACTACAGAGCCCTTACCAAACACCCTGACCATAACACTACAGAGCCCTTACAAACCACCCTGACCATAACACTACAGAGCCTTACCAAACCCTGACCATAACACTACAGAGCCTTACAACACCCTGACCATAACACTACAGAGCCCTTACCAAACACCCTGACCATAAACTACAGAGCCCTTACCAAACCACCCTGACCATAACACTACAGAGCCCTTACCAAAACACCCTGACCATAACACTACAGAGCCCTTACCAAACACCCTGACCATAACACTACAGAGGCCCTTACCAAACACCCTGACCATAACACTACAGAGCCCTAGTACCAAAACACCCTGACCATAACACTACAGAGCCCTTACCAAACACCCTGACCATAACACTACAGAGCCCTTACCAAACACCCTGACCATAACACTACAGAGCCCTTACCAAACACCCTGACCATAACACTACAGAGCCCTTACCAAACACCCTGACCATAACACTACAGAGCCCTTACCAAACACCCTGACCATAACACTACAGAGCCCTTACCAAACACCCTGACCATAACACTACAGAGCCCTTACCAAACACCCTGACCATAACACTACAGAGCCCTTACCAAACACCCTGACCATAACACTACAGAGCCCTTACCAAACACCCTGACCATAACACTACAGAGCCCTTACCAAACACCCTGACCATAACACTACAGAGCCCTTACCAAACACCCTGACCATAACACTACAGAGCCCTTACCAAACACCCTGACCATAACACTACAGAGCCCTTACCAAACACCCTGACCATAACACTACAGAGCCCTTACCAAACACCCTGACCATAACACTACAGAGCCCTTACCAAACACCCTGACCATAACACTACAGAGCCCTTACCAAACACCCTGACCATAACACTACAGAGCCCTTACCAAACACCCTGACCATAACACTACAGAGCCCTTACCAAACACCCTGACCATAACACTACAGAGCCCTTACCAAACACCCTGACCATAACACTACAGAGCCCTTACCAAACACCCTGACCATAACACTACAGAGCCCTTACCAAACACCCTGACCATAACACTACAGAGCCCTTACCAAACACCCTGACCATAACACTACAGAGCCCTTACCAAACACCCTGACCATAACACTACAGAGCCCTTACCAAACACCCTGACCATAACACTACAGAGCCCTTACCAAACACCCTGACCATAACACTACAGAGCCCTTACCAAACACCCTGACCATAACACTACAGAGCCCTTACCAAACACCCTGACCATAACACTACAGAGCCCTTACCAAACACCCTGACCATAACACTACAGAGCCCTTACCAAACACCCTGACCATAACACTACAGAGCCCTTACCAAACACCCTGACCATAACACTACAGAGCCCTTACCAAACACCCTGACCATAACACTACAGAGCCCTTACCAAACACCCTGACCATAACACTACAGAGCCCTTACCAAACACCCCTGACCATAACACTACAGAGCCCTTACCAAACACCCTGACCATACACTACAGAGCCCTTACCAAACACCCTGACCATAACACTACAGAGCCCTTACCAAACACCCTGACCATAACACTACAGAGCCCTTACCAAACACCCCTGACCATAACACTACAGAGCCCTTACCAAAACACCCTGACCATAACACTACAGAGCCCTTACCAAACACCCTGACCATAACACTACAGAGCCCTTACCAAACACCCTGACCATAACACTACAGAGCCCTTACCAAACACCCTGACCATAACACTACAGAGCCCCTTACCAAACACCCTGACCATAACACTACAGAGCCCTTACCAAACACCCTGACCATAACACTACAGAGCCCTTACCAAACACCTGACCATAACACTACAGAGCCCTTACCAAACACACTGACCATAACACTACAGAGCCCTTACCAAACACATTGACCATCACACTACGGAGCCCTTACCAAACACCCTGACCATAACACTACAGAGCCCTTACCAAACACCCTGACCATAACACTACAGAGCCCTTACCAAACACACTGACCATAGCACTACAGAGCCCTTACCAAACACCCTGACCATAACAATATGGAGCCCTTACCAAACACACTGACCATAGCACTACAGAGCCCTTACCAAACACCCTGACCATAACACTACAGAGCCCTTACCAAACACCCTGACCATAACACTACAGAGCCCTTACCAAACACCCTGACCATAACACTACAGAGCCCTTACCAAACACCCTGACCATAACACTACAGAGCCCTTACCAAACACCCTGACCATAACACTACAGAGCCCTTACCAAACACCCTGACCATAACACTACAGAGCCCTTACCAAACACACTGACCATAGCACTACAGAGCCCTTACCAAACACCCTGACCATAACAATATGGAGCCCTTACCAAACACACTGACCATAGCACTACAGAGCCCTTACCAAACACCCTGACCATAACACTACAGAGCCCTTACCAAACACCCTGACCATAACACTACAGAGCCCTTACCAAACACCCTGACCATAACACTACAGAGCCCTTACCAAACACCCTGACCATAACACTACAGAGCCCTTACCAAACACCCTGACCATAACACTACAGAGCCCTTACCAAACACCCTGACCATAACACTACAGAGCCCTTACCAAACACCCTGACCATAACACTACAGAGCCCTTACCAAACACCCTGACCATAACACTACAGAGCCCTTACCAAACACCCTGACCATAACACTACAGAGCCCTTACCAAACACCCTGACCGTAACACTACAGAGCCCTTACCAAACACCCTGACCATAACACTACAGAGCCCTTACCAAACACCCTGACCATAACACTACAGAGCCCTTACCAAACACACTGACCATAACACTACAGAGCCCTTACCAAACACCCTGACCATAACACTACAGAGCCCTTACCAAACACCCTGACCGTAACACTACAGAGCCCTTACCAAACACCCTGACCATAACACTACAGAGCCCTTACCAAACACACTGACCATAGCACTACAGAGCCCTTACCAAACACCCTGACCATAACAATATGGAGCCCTTACCAAACACACTGACCATAGCACTACAGAGCCCTTACCAAACACCCTGACCATAACACTACAGAGCCCTTACCAAACACCCTGACCATAACACTACAGAGCCCTTACCAAACACACTGACCATAGCACTACAGAGCCCTTACCAAACACACTGACCATAGCACTACAGAGCCCTTACCAAACACCCTGACCATAACAATACAGAGCCCTTACCAAACACCCTGACCATAACACTACAGAGCCCTTACCAAACACCCTGACCATAACACTACAGAGCCCTTACCAAACACCCTGACCGTAACACTATGGAGCCTTTACCAAACACCCTGACCATAACACTACAGAGCCCTTACCAAACACCCTGACCATAACACTACAGAGCCCTTACCAAACACTCTGACCATAACACTATGGAGCCCTTACCAAACACCCTGACCATAACACCTTACCAAACACCCTGACCGTAACACTACAGAGCCCTTACCAAACACCCTGACCATAACACTACAGAGCCCTTACCATGACCCTGACTAGTTCCTAGTCTACTACCGTATCGTCACCTCTATCACTAGTTCCTAGTCTACTATCGTATCTTCACCTGCATCACTAGTTCCTAGTCTACTACCGTTTCTTCACCTTCATCACTAGTTCCTAGTCTACTACTGTATCGACACCTTCATCACTAGTTCCTAGTCTACTACCGTATCTTCACCTGCATCACTAGTTCCTAGTCTACTACCGTATCGTCACCTTCATCACTAGTTCCTAGTCTACTACCGTATCTTCACCTGCATCACTAGTTCCTAGTCTACTACCGTATCTTCACCTGCATCACTAGTTCCTAGTCTACTACCGTATCGTCACCTTCATCACTAGTTCCTAGTCTACTACCGTATCTTCACCTGCATCACTAGTTCCTAGTCTACTACCGTATCTTCACCTGCATCACTAGTTCCTAGTCTACTACCGTTTCTTCACCTCTATCACTAGTTCCTAGTCTACTACCGTATCTTCACCTTCATCACTAGTTCCTAGTCTATTACTGTATCGTCACCTGCATCACTAGTTCCTAGTCTACTACCGTATCGTCACCTTCATCACTAGTTCCTAGTCTACTACCGTATCTTCACCTTCATCACTAGTTCCTAGTCTACTACCGTATTTTCACCTTCATCACTAGTTCCTAGTCTACTACCGTATCTTCACCTGCATCACTAGTTCCTAGTCTACTACCGTATCTTCACCTGCATCACTAGTTCCTAGTCTACTACCGTTTCTTCACCTCTATCACTTGTTCCTAGTCTACTACCGTATCTTCACCTTCATCACTAGTTCCTAGTCTATTACTGTATCGTCACCTGCATCACTAGTTCCTAGTCTACTACCGTATCGTCACCTTCATCACTAGTTCCTAGTCTACTACCGTTTCTTCACCTTCATCACTAGTTCCTAGTCTATTACTGTATCGTTACCTTCATCACTAGTTCCTAGTCTACTATCGTATCTTCACCTGCATCACTAGTTCCTAGTCTACTACCGTTTCTTCACCTCTATCACTAGTTCCTAGTCTACTACCGTTTCTTCAACTTCATCACTAGTTCCTAGTCTACTACCGTATCTTCACCTTCATCACTAGTTCCTAGTCTACTACCGTTTCTTCACCTCTATCACTAGTTCCTAGTCTACTACCGTATCTTCAACTTCATCACTAGTTCCTAGTCTACTACCGTATCGTCACCTTCATCACTAGTTCCTGGTCTACTACCGTATCGCCATCTTCATCACTAGTTCCTAGTCTACTACCGTATCTTTACCTTCATCACTAGTTCCTAGTCTACTACCGTATCGTCACCTTCATCACTAGTTCCTGGTCTACTACCGTATCTTCACCTTCATCACTAGTTCCTAGTCTACTACCGTATCGTCACCTTCATCACTAGTTCCTGGTCTACTACCGTATCGTCACCTTCATCACTAGTTCCTAGTCTACTACCGTATCGTCACCTTCATCACTAGTTCCTAGTCTACTACCGTATCGTCACCTTCATCACTAGTTCCTAGACTACTACCGTATCTTCACCTTCATCACTAGTTCCTAGTCTAATACCGTATCGTCACCTTCATCACTAGTTCCTGGTCTACTACCGTATCGTCACCTTCATCACTAGTTCCTAGTCTACTACCGTACCGTCACCTTCATCACTAGTTCCTGGTCTACTACCGTATCGTCACATTCATCACTAGTTCCTAGTCTACTACCGTATCGTCACCTTCATCACTAGTTCCTAGTCTACTACCGTATCTTCACCTTCATCACTAGTTCCTAGACTACTACCGTATCGTCACCTTCATCACTAGTTCCTAGTCTATTACTGTATTGTCACCTGCATCACTAGTTCCAAATCTCTTCCAATTTGTTATTTGGCAGAAATGCCTTGTGGAGTTTCATATGCCTTGATACCAAACTTGTATGCCATCTGTAGATACGAATACATTTGTTAAATTACGAGGCTCATTGATTTAGTCGCAGAAAAAGACAGGAACCTTTCCGCTAGTCATGTTTGGCTGATATAATGGATGGCCTGGATATAATGAGAGATACGTTTGGATTGGTCTGCCATGTTGAATGGTTCTGTCTATAACATGAGCTGGTCAGTATGTGTCGATTGTGGTTCATTGTTTAGCTGACTAGCTAAACAAAATACTCCACAATGGAAGTAACAGTTTCACTGTACTGTTCACACCTTCTGCATGCAGTGCATGTGACATAAACTCAGGTTTTATTTGATGTAGTTGTCAAACCCTGATCTGTTTCACTTTTCTTGTTTTCTCCACCCCCTGACCCTGCCTACTGTCCTGACCCTGCCTACTGTCCTGACCCTGCCTACTGTCCTGACCCTGCCTACTGTCCTGAACCTGCCTACTGTCCTGACCCTGCCTACTGTCCTGACCCTGCCTACTGTCCTGAACCTGCCTACTGTCCTGACCCTGCTTACTGTCCTGAACCTGCCTACTGTCCTGACCCTGCCTACTGTCCTGACCCTGCCTACTGTCCTGACCCTGCCTACTGTCCTGACCCTGCCTACTGTCCTGAACCTGCCTACTGTCCTGACCCTGCCTACTGTCCTGACCCTGCCTACTGTCCTGAACCTGCCTACTGTCCTGACCCTGCTTACTGTCCTGAACCTGCCTACTGTCCTGACCCTGCCTACTGTCCTGACCCTGCCTACTGTCCTGACCCTGCCTACTGTCCTGACCCTGCCCACTGTCCTGAACCTGCCTACTGTCCTGACCCTGCCCACTGTCCTGAACCTGCCTACTGTCCTGACCCTGCCTACTGTCCTGACCCTGCCTACTGTCCTGACCCTGCCTACTGTCCTGACCCTGCCTACTGTCCTGACCCTGCATACTGTCCTGACCCTGCCTACTGTCCTGAACCTGCCTACTGTCCTGACCCTGCCTACTGTCCTGAACCTGCCTACTGTCCTGAACCTGCCTGACTCTGACCTGGTTTACGAACAACTGCCTGACCTCGACATGCCTTTTTCCTGCCCCCTTTGTTATAATACACTTTCTGATAATCGTACTATCCACCTCCCCTGTGTCTGCATCTGGGTCTTATCCTGAGATAAGAAGAACTCTCCAGTAGGTGTACTAAAACATTCAAAGGCCATTTTCTCAAGAGTGGGACTACAAGTTTATACATTTTCATTGTGTATGATATACACATTTCTAGCTCTAGATTATCTACTAAAAAACATAATTTCAAATTTTGCTACATAAGACCGAATACAGGTGGTGGGTCACATGTTCAGTTCCAGGGACAACATGGCCAATATAATCCTGTTGCCCTTCAGTTCTGTACTGTTGCATCTGTCAGGTCTGTTGATCATAATTGCAGCTGTGTGTGTGCGTGTGTGTGTGTGCATGTGTACTCATGTGTGCATGTCTCACAGCTGGATACAAGCCAATTTCCCCTCTCCTTTTGGCTATTTCTGTTTCTTTCTTGCTCTCCCCCCTTCCCTTTCTCCCTTTCCATCTCCCCCTTCTCTCTCCCCTTCCCTTTCTCCCTTTCCATCTCCCCCTTTCTCTCTCCCCCTTCTCCCCCCCTTCTCTCTCCCCCTTCCCAATCCCCCATCACCTTCTTTCTCCCCAATCCTCTTCCCTCTCCCCCTTCCCTCTCCCCCTTCTCTCTCCCCCTTCTCTCTCCCATTTCTCTCTCCCTCTCCTCTCTCCCTATCCCCTTCTCTTTCCCCATTCCCCGTATCTCTCTCTCCCCCTTCCCTCTCCCTCTACCCTTTCTCTCTTTCTCCCTCTCCCCCTTCTCCTCCACTTCCTCCCCTTCTCTCTCCCCAATTCCCTTCTCTTTCTCCCCCTTCTCTCTCCCTCTCCAATTTCTCTCTCCCTCTCCCCTTCTGTCTCCCTCTCCCTCTTCTCTCTCCCCTTACTCCCTTTCTCTTTCCCCAATCCCCTTCTCCTCCTGATTCCCTTCTCGTTCCCCATTCCCCTTCTCTCTCTCCCTCTTCCCTCTTCCTCTGCCCTTTCTCTCTCTCCCTCATCTCCTTCACTTCCTCCCCTTCTCTCTCCCCCTTCCCTCTCCCATTTCTCTCCCCTTCTCCCACTTCTCCTCCCCTTCCTCCCCTACTCTCTCCCCCTTCCCTCTCCCATTTCTCTCCCCTTCTCCCTCTTCTCCTCCCCTTCCTCACCTTCTCTCTCCCCCTTCCTTCTCCCTCTCTGCCTTCCCTCTCTCCATCCTCCCATTATCTTTCTCTTTCCCCAATCCCCTTCTTTCTCTCTCCTCCTACCCTCTCCCTCTCCCCCTTTTCTCTCTCTCCCCTTCCTCTTCCACTTCCTCCCCTTTTCTCTCCCCAATTCCCTTCTCTCGCTCTCCCTTCCATCTCCCCTTTACTCTCCCTCTCCCATTTATCTCTCTCTCCTCCCCTTCTTTCTCCCAATCCCATTATTTTCCCCCAATCCCTTTCTCACTCTCTCCCTCTCCCATTTATCTCTCCCTCTACCCCTTCACCACCCTTTCCTCCCCTACTTTCTCCCGATCCCCTTCTTTTCCCCCAATCCCCTTCTCTCTCTCTCCATTCCCTCTGCCTCTCCTTCCTCTATCTCCCTCTCCCCTTTCTTTCTCTCTCCCCTTCCTCCCATTCTCTCTAACACAATCTCCTTTTCTCTCCCTCTCCCCCTTCTCCTCTCCTTCTTTCCATTCTCTCTCCCTCTCTTCCTCTCCCTCTCCTTCCTCCCATTCTCTCTCCCTCAACCCTTCTCCCTCCCATTCTCTCTCCCTCTCCTTCCTCCCCTTCTCTCTCCCTCTCCCCTTCTCCTCTCCTTCCTCCCCTTCTCTCCCTCTCCCCTTCTCCTCTCCTTCCTCCCCTTCTCTCTCCCTCTCTTCCTCTCCTTTTCTCCTCCCATTCTCTCTCCCTCAACCCTTCTCCCTCCCATTCTCTCTCCCTCTCTCCCTCTCCTTCCTCCCCTTCTCTATCCCTCTCCCCTTCTCCTCTACTTCCTCCCCTTCTCTCCCTCTTCCCTTCTCCTCTCCTCCTCCCCTTCTCTCTCCCTCTCTCCTTCTCCTCTCCTTCCTCCCATTTTCTCTCCGTCTCTCCTCCTCCCCTTCTCTCCCTCTCTCCTTCTCCTCTTCTCCCTCCCATTCTCTCTCCATCGCTCCTCCTCCCCTTCTCTCCCTCTCTCCTTCTCCTCTCCTTCCTCCCCTTCTCTCCCCCTCTCTCCTTCTCCCCCTCTCCTCCCATTCTCTCTCACTCAACCCTTCTCCCTCCCATTCTCTCTCCCTCAAACCTTCTCCCTCCCATTCTCTCTCCCTCTCCCCTCTGCTGGAGGATATGTTCTCTAATCCTATTAGAGAATGTTTTGCATCATCACATTTAGACTAACAAGGTCAGTATCCCTCCTTCCCTCCCTCCTTTCCTCCCTCCTTTCCTCCCTCCTTCCCTCCCTCCTTCCTACCTATCCTCTCAACACTCTATCCAGTCTTATAGGTGTACTGCTTGGGTACAACTCTGTTTCTCCAGACAGAGAAAACTAATTTGTTTTGCGTGACACAACACAGAACAGATAGGCTGATTCTCCATAGGGCTCTGGTCAAAATTAGTGCACTAAAATGGGAATAGGGTGCAATTTGGGACTCAAACTTAAATATGTTTCATGTCACATGTGGTAGGTATGTGCTTGCACAGCTCAGCGTCTCAAACAGAGCATGACCACACTTCAAATAACACAGCTTACACTTCATCTCCGATCACACGTGACTAATGATTCCAGCATTCTGGAACACAGAACTCCATATCTGATTGGAAAAGAAAACCCTCAGAATTAGAATTAGCAGGAGAGTTCCGTCCACAGAATGTCAATGGTCCAATATTATCACTTAAATTCTCATTATTTGTGTTTAACACTCCACAGTCCTCCCATCTGACAATCCTCCACTAACACCTCATCACAAGTGGACACATTCAAAGCTAATAATTGGACATTCTCTGTTTTCAGTCTCAGTAAAGAGAAAGAGAACAGGAGACACGGGAAGGAAGAGGACAAGAAGAGGAGGATTAAAGGAGGTCTAGAGGAAGAGAAGGAGGGGGGGTACTGCATGTCTGGAGGGGGGGTACTGCATGTCTGGAGGGAGGGTACTGCATGTCTGGAGGGGGGGTACTGCATGTCTGGAGGGAGGGTACTGCATGTCTGGAGGGGGGGTACCGCATGTCTGGAGGGAGGGTACTGCATGTCTGGAGGGAGGGTACTGCATGTCTGGAGGGGGGGTACCGCATGTCTGGAGGGAGGGTACTGCATGTCTGGAGGGAGGGTACTGCATGTCTGGAGGGAGGGGGGTATCGCATGTCTGGAGGGGGGGTACTGCATGTCTGGAGGGGGGGTACTGCATGTCTGGAGGGGGGGTACTGCATGTCTGGAGGGGGGGTACTGCATGTCTGGAGGGGGGGTACTGCATGTCTGGAGGGAGGGTACTGCATGGGGGGGGAGGGTACTCAAGGTCCTAAACGATATCTTAACCGCCATCGATAAGAAACATTACTGTGCAGCCGTATTCATTGATCTGGCCAAGGCTTTCGACTCTGTCAATCACCATATCCTCATCGGCAGACTCGACAGCCTTGGTTTCTCAAATGATTGCCTCGCCTGGTTCACCAACTACTTCTCTGATAGAGTTCAGTGTGTCAAATCGGAGGGTCTGCTGTCCGGACCTCTGGCAGTCTCTATGGGGGTGCCACAGGGTTCAATTCTTGGACCGACTCTCTTCTCTGTATACATCAATGAGGTCGCTCTTGCTGCTGGTGAGTCCCTGATCCACCTCTACGCAGACGACACCATTCTGTATACTTCCGGCCCTTCTTTGGACACTGTGTTAACAACCCTCCAGGCAAGCTTCAATGCCATACAACTCTCCTTCCGTGGCCTCCAATTGCTCTTAAATACAAGTAAAACTAAATGCATGCTCTTCAACCGATCGCTACCTGCACCTACCCGCCTGTCCAACATCACTACTCTGGACGGCTCTGACTTAGAATACGTGGACAACTACAAATACTTAGGTGTCTGGTTAGACTGTAAACTCTCCTTCCAGACCCATATCAAACATCTCCAATCCAAAGTTAAATCTAGAATTGGTTTCCTATTTCGCAACAAAGCATCCTTCACTCATGCTGCCAAACATACCCTTGTAAAACTGACCATCCTACCAATCCTCGACTTTGGCGATGTCATTTACAAAATAGCCTCCAATACCCTACTCAACAAATTGGATGCAGTCTATCACAGTGCAATCCGTTTTATCACCAAAGCCCCATATACTACCCACCAATGCGACCTGTACGCTCTCGTTGGCTGGCCCTCGCTTCATACTCGTCGCCAAACCCACTGGCTCCATGTCATCTACAAGACCCTGCTAGGTAAAGTCCCCCCTTATCTCAGCTCGCTGGTCACCATAGCATCTCCCACCTGTAGCACACGCTCCAGCAGGTATATCTCTCTAGTCACCCCCAAAACCAATTCTTTCTTTGGCCGCCTCTCCTTCCAGTTCTCTGCTGCCAATGACTGGAACGAACTACAAAAATCTCTGAAACTGGAAACACTTATCTCCCTCACTAGCTTTAAGCACCAACTGTCAGAGCAGCTCACAGATTACTGCACCTGTACATAGCCCACCTATAATTTAGCCCAAACAACTACCTCTTTCCCAACTGTATTTAATTTTAATTAATTAATTTATTTTGCTCCTTTGCACCCCATTATTTTTTATTTCTACTTTGCACATTCTTCCATTGCAAAACTACCATTCCAGTATTTTACTTGCTATATTGTATTTACTTTGCCATCATGGCCTTTTTTGTCTTTACCTCCCTTCTCACCTCATTTGCTCACATTGTATATAGACTTGTTTATACTGCATTATTGACTGTATGTTTGTTTTTACTCCATGTGTAACTCTGTGTCGTTTTATCTGTCGGTACTGCATGTCTGGAGGGGGGGTACCGCATGTCTGGAGGGGGGGTACCGCATGTCTGGAGGGGGGGTACTGCATGTCTGGAGGGAGGGTACCGCATGTCTGGAGGGGGGGTACTGCATGTCTGGAGGGAGGGTACCGCATGTCTGGAGGGGGGGGTACCGCATGTCTGGAGGGGGGGTACCGCATGTCTGGAGGGGGGTACCGCATGTCTGGAGGGAGGGTACTGCATGTCTGGAGGGGGGGTACTGCATGTCTGGAGGGGGGGTACCGCATGTCTGGAGGGGGGGTACCGCATGTCTGGAGGGGGGGTACTGCATGTCTGGAGGGGGGGTACCGCATGTCTGGAGGGGGGGTACCGCATGTCTGGAGGGGGGTACCGCATGTCTGGAGGGAGGGTACTGCATGTCTGGAGGGGGGGTACTGCATGTCTGGAGGGGGGGTACCGCATGTCTGGAGGGGGGGTACCGCATGTCTGGAGGGGGGGTACCGCATGTCTGGAGGGGGGGTACCGCATGTCTGGAGGGGGGGTACCGCATGTCTGGAGGGGGGGTACTGCATGTCTGGAGGTGGGGTACCGCATGTCTGGAGGGGGGGGTACCGCATGTCTGGAGAGGGGTACCGCATGTCTGGAGGGGGGGGGTACCGCATGTCTGGAGGGGGGGTACCGCATGTCTGGAGGTAGGGTACTGCATGTCTGGAGGGGGGGTACCGCATGTCTGGAGGGGGGGTACCGCATGTCTGGAGGGAGGGTACCGCATGTCTGGAGGGAGGGGGTATCGCATGTCTGGAGGGAGGGGGGTATCGCATGTCTGGAGGGAGGGTACTGCATGTCTGGAGGGAGGGTACCGCATGTCTGGAGGGGGGGTACCGCATGTCTTGAGGGGGGGTACCGCATGTCTGGAGGGGGGGGTACCGCATGTCTGGAGGGGGGGTACTGCATGTCTGGAGGGAGGTTACCGCATGTCTGGAGGGGGGGTACTGCATGTCTGGAGGGGGGGTATCGCATGTCTGGAGGGAGGGTACCGCTAGGAGATCTCCTCACCTCTAACCCAGAGTAGTTACTTTAGGAGATCTCCTCCCTCTAACCCAGAGTAGTTACTTTAGGAGATCTCCTCCCTCTAACCCAGAGTAGTTACTTTAGGAGATCTCCTCCCTCTAACCCAGAGTAGTTACTTTAGGAGATCTCCTCCCTCTAACCCAGAGTAGTTACTTTAGGAGATCTCCTCCCTCTAACCCAGAGTCGTTACTTTAGGAGATCTCCTCCCTCTAACCCAGAGTAGTTACTTTAGGAGATCTCCTCCCTCTAACCCAGAGTAGTTACTTTAGGAGATCTCCTCCCTCTAACCCAGAGATGTTACTTTAGGAGATCTCCTCACCTCTAACCCAGAGTAGTTACTTCAGGTGATCTCCTCACCTCTAACCCAGAGTAGTTACTTCAGGAGATCTCCTCCCTCTAACCCAGAGATGTTACTTTAGGAGATCTCCTCCCTCTAACCCAGAGTAGTTACTTCAGGAGATCTCCTCCCTCTAACCCAGAGATGTTACTTTAGGAGATCTCCTCACCTCTAACCCAGTGTAGTTACTTCAGGAGATCTCCTCACCTCTAACCCAGAGATGTTACTTTAGGAGATCTCCTCCCTCTAACCCAGAGATGTTACTTTAGGAGATCTCCTCCCTCTAACCCAGAGATGATACTTTAAATCTACTCCCTCCAACCCAGAGTGGGTCGATAGGCCTAATTACACACACACACACACACCGACGCACACACATCCACACTAGTGATGTGCGGGTTGACTCATACCACACAGTCCCTGTGGTTATATCCCTGTGGCGAATGGGTTTAAGGTCATTAAATATTGTGTTGCTGACGGGCGGGTGGGTGGTGGGCGTGTTGAATGAAGAGCAACAATACCTTTAGAAAATCCATAAATGTCTCATTACTGTGCAATTTATATCTATAGGCTAGATTGCGGTTTTATTTTGTGATTTTAGGCTGGTATAAGTCTACACTTTAGGACTTGACTGTACCCTCAACAAATAACTATTTTGGGGACGGGCGGAAAATGTTACCGTCAATCCTACCGAGCCAGAAACGTACACTGACAACGATTAATTCAATAAGACAAAAAAGGTGCGAAATAGAGGATTGAAATGAAAGAGATCGGAGGGGCCAGAAAAATACATGTTTGGAAAAGATTTGGTGAAGTGGTGAAAGATGACGATGATAGCAGTGAGGCGCTGAACAAATGTGACAGTCACACAACACAGGACTTCAATAGGTTATTAGGAATGTGTCAAGGGAACTGTAGCCTACTGTTCAGATGGGTTCCACGGACACTGAAACCTGGGCACACTGTACAGTAGCTATAATAATAACTCCTGCAGAATGAAGCATTTCTTGCAGTTCAAAAGGATAATACCAAAGTTGGATTTGAGAACAGGAGTGGAGAAATGTGATCTCTTTATTTCTGTATCTTGAGAGAAGGTAATGCTCATTTAGATACCGTACCATCTCACAAGGTGCTGTCATAAAACCGTCATAAAAGCTGATAGTAGTTCAACCAGGGGTGCAACTTTAACTGGGGATGGGGGGGGGGGGACATGCCCCCTACACATTCTGAAATGTTATTTTTGCCTCCCCCCCAAGTTTTATCATTGGAATGTGATACAAAACAAGGCAATGATGTGCTTTAGGACCATGCGGACGCCTCCTAGTGGTCGGGTTGGAGTGTTCTTCCGACGAGATAAAATAAATACATCTTAATAATAATGTCATCGTCCATAATCTTCTAAAACCAAAGTTACACCCCATAATATGCACTGAAGCCAAACACATTGTGTTGTTTCCACAGCTTTCTCTTTCCGTAAAACCGGTCAAACTGATGTCATTTGGACATTTTCGCATTGAAAGAAAATTCTATGTATTTTCTTCCCGGGACCTAAACATATTTTTTTTCCACGAAAAGATAACTAGATTGAAGCATTAATTCTATAGATTTATGACATTTTTCTGATGAGCAAGGATTTGTTTAGTATTCTAGGGTAACATATAATGACAGGAAGAGAAGCTGAATGTATCTAATTATGGACAAGTTGACTAACAAATAGCCTACCAAAATGTGGGACATTCTAAGCAGAAACATCAGACGATCTAAAAAGTTCAGTCAGGAAATCTTTACACCGTCTCTGACTGTACAGCTCATTTTCTATATTTGCGGGTTAAAGTCGGGTGTGGGCCTCAGACTTTCACTTTATCACATATAGTCGGGCAGATGGGTTATTAGCAATTGCGGGCGGGTGCGGGTGAACAAACAGCGGACTCTCACATCACTATTGAAACACACACTCACACAGATGTGGCAGTGCATATCTCTCCCTGTGAGCCCAACTCCCCTTGAGCCCAACTCCCCTCTCCCCGTGAGCCCAACTCCTTTCTCTCCCTGTGGGCCCAACTCCTTTCTCTCCCTGTGGGCCCAACTCCCCTCTCTCCCTGTGGGCCCAACTCTCCTCTCTCCCTGTGAGCCCAACTCCCCTCTCTCCCTGTGGGCCCAACTCCTTTCTCTCCCTGTGGGCCCAACTCCTTTCTCTCCCTTTTCAAACCTCTTCACAGGGACCCGTATACATTTCACACATTTGTTGTAGCCCTGAAATAGTTCACCTGATTCACCTTAGTCATGAGGTTGAGGATGAGTTGACAAGTTGAATCAGGTGGGCTCGGACTGGAATAGATCAGTCCGAGCCCACCTGTCAGTGTTATTAGAAACAGGTGTCTTGTGTTACATTGTGTCAGTTTTATTAGAAACAGGTGTCTTGTGTTACATTGTGTCAGTGTTATTAGAAACAGGTGTCTTGTGTTACATTGTGTCAGTGTTATTAGAAACATGTGTCTTGTGTTACATTGTGTCAGTGTTATTAGAAACAGGTGACTTGTGTTACATTGTGTCAGTGTTATTAGAAACAGGTGCCTTGTGTTACATTGTGTCAGTGTTATTAGAAACAGGTGTCTTGTGTTACATTGTGTCAGTGTTATTAGAAACAGGTGTCTTGTGTTACATTGTGTCAGTGTTATTAGAAACAGGTGTCTTGTGTTACATTGTGTCAGTCTTATTAGAAACAGGTGCCTTGTGTTACATTGTGTCAGTGTTATTAGAAACAGGTGTCTTGTGTTACATTGTGTCAGTGTTATTAGAAACAGGTGTCTTGTGTTACATTGTGTCAGTGTTATTAGAAACAGGTGTCTTGTGTTACATTGTGTCAGTGTTATTAGAAACAGGTGTCTTGTGTTATATTGTGTCAGTGTTATTAGAAACAGGTGTCTTGTGTTACATTGTGTCAGTGTTATTAGAAACAAGTGTCTTGTGTTACATTGTGTCAGTGTTATTAGAAACAGGTGTCTTGTGTTACATTGTGTCAGTGTTATTAGAAACAGGTGTCTTGTGTTACATTGTGTCAGTCTTATTAGAAACAGGTGTCTTGTGTTACATTGTGTCAGTGTTATTAGAAACAGGTGTCTTGTGTTACATTGTGTCAGTGTTATTAGAAACAGGTGTCTTGTGTTACATTGTGTCAGTCTTATTAGAAACAGGTGTCTTGTGTTACATTGTGTCAGTGTTATTAGAAACAGGTGAGTCTGTTACATTGTAATGGTCTGAATAGAAAGAGTTCAAACCACTCTGCTTTCACTTACAATAGAGAGATAACAGATAACTTTATCAACACTAACTACACATTAATTCTATTGATTTTGTTTTACATTATTCTGGTGAGCAAGGATTTATTTAGTCTTCTAGGGGAACATATAATGGCAGAAGAGAAGCTGCAAGTTGACAAAAAAATCGGAAATTATAAGCAGAACCAAAATCTAAATCAGGCAACAAGAATCCTGAAGCCCATGTTAAAAGATCGTGCTGCCACCTTTGACTTTAGCCTGTAGCGTATTTTCTATTTTGCGGGTGAACAAATAGCTGACCCACGCATCACACACACACACACACACATACACACACACACACACACACACACACACACACACACACACACACATACACACGTACACACACACACACACACACACACACACACACACATACACACACACACACACACACACACACATACACACACACACACACACACACACACACACACACACACACACACACACATACACATACACATACACATACACACACACACACAATGTAACCTTTAGGATGTGGTCGATAGGTTTAATTAACAACGAATTCCTTGGACAGACAGAAAATAAGCCGAGTTGACTGACCACAATCACGTCTTTCCGGTGGAGTTTCAGATCTTGGTGAAGGGTCAGGGTCTGTGTCTAAGCTTCTCTGGCAGGAAACAACTTTTTTTTTTAAAGTCATGGAACTGTAATATTGTGTATTTCCTTTTTAAATATAGTATCAATCACTTAATAAAATCTACATTTCAGCCATGATCAGAATTAGGCCTATCCTTCAGTGAGTCTCTCTGTGTGCAGCATCTGCATGTGTACAGCAGGTAGCCTATATAATGATAGACTAGCTATATAGCCAATTTAAAACATACAGTTGAAGTCAGAGGTTTACATACACCTTAGACAAATACATTTAACGTTTTATGGCTGCAGGGGCAGTATTGAGTAGCTTGGATGAAAGGTGCCCATATCAAATGGCCTGCTCCTCAGTCATAGTTGCTAATATTTGCATATTATTATTAGTATTGGATAGAAAACACGCTGAAGTTTCTAAAACTGTTTGAATTATGTCTGTGATATATAACAGAACTCATATATTTTTTTTTTCTGGGGTGGCAGATTTTCAACCAAGGTCTCATTGAAATTACAGCGAGATATGGATCAGTTTTCACTTCCTACGCCTTCCACTAGATGTCACCAGTCAATAGAACTTTGTCTGATGACTCTAATATGAAGGGGGGTCGATTGACAAAGGAAATATTCACCACTGCCACGAGTGGACCATGCTTTCACCAGGCGCGTTCACAGGGGAAGGACCTGCGTTCCATCGCTCATCTGAAGTCATTCTAATTCTCCGGTTGGAACGTTATTCAAGATATATGTAAACAACATTCTAAAGATTGATTCAGTACATCGTTTGACATGTTTCTACTGACTGTTACGGAACTTTTGGACATTTCGTCACGTTATAGTGGATGCACTTTGTGACTTTGGAATTGTTTACCAAAACGCGCAAGCCAAAGTACCTAATTGGACATAAATAACGGACATTTTCGAACAACTCAAGCATTTATTGTGGACCTGGGATTCCTAGGACTGCATTCTGATGAAGTTCATCAAATGTAGGGAAACATTTATCATGTATTTTCTGGTTTCTGTTGACTCCAACATGGAGGCTAATTTGGCTACTGTTCTGAGTGCCGTCTCAGATTATTGCATGGGTTGCTTTTTCCGTAAACTTTTTTTGAAATCTGACACAGCGGTTGCATTAAGGAGAAGTATATCTATAATTCCATGTGTATAACTTGTATTATCATCTACATTTATGATGAGTATTTCTGTTGAAATGATGTGGCTATGCAAAATCACTTGATGTTTTATATAAATATGAACTTTTTCAAACAAAACATGCATGTATTGTGTAACATGAAGTCCTATGAGTGTCAACTGATGAAGATAATTCAAGGTTAGTGATTAATTGTATCTGTATTTATGCTTTTTGTGAATGCTACATTTAGCTGGAAAATGGCTGTGCTTATTGTGGTTTGGTGGAGACCTAACATACTCGTTTGTAGTGCATTTGCGGAAAAGCCTATTTGAAATCGGACACTTTGGTGGGATTAACAACGAGAATAGCTTTAAAATTATATAAGACACATGTATGTTTTAGGAATTGTAATTATGAGATTTCTGTGGTTTGAATTTGGCGCCCTCTATTTTCACTGGTATTTGTCATATCGATCCCGATATCAGGATTGCAGCCATAACAGGTTAAACTCAGTTTTTCACAATTCCTGACATTCATTCCAAATAAAAATTCCCTGTATTTGGTCAGTTACTTTATTCATCACTTTATTTTTAGAATGTGAAATATAATAGTCGAGAGATTGATTTCTTTCAGGTTTGATTTATTTCATCACATTCCCAGTGGGTCAGGAGTTTACATACACTCAATTCGTTTTTGGTGGTATTTCCTTTAAATACTTTAACTTGGGTCAAATGTTTCGGGTAGCCTTCCACAAGCTTCCCACAATAAATTGGGTGAATTTTGGCGCATTCCTCCTGACAGAGCTTGTTTAACTGAGTCAGGTTTGTAGGCCTCCTTGCTCGCACACGCTTTTTCAGTTCTGCCAACAAAATTTCTATGGGATTGAGGTCAGGGCTTTGTGATGGCTACTCCAATACCTTGACTTTGTTATACTTAAGCCATTTTGCCAACGCTTTGGAAGTATGCTTGGGATCATTGTCCATTTGGAAGACCCATTTGAGACCAGGGCATTAACTTCCAGATTGATGTCTTGAGATGTTGTTTCAATATATCCACATACTTTTCCTAGCTCATGACGCCATCTATTTTATGAAGTGCACCAGTCACTCCTGATGCAAAGCACCCCCACAACATGATGCTGCCACCCGCGTTGGGATGGTGTCTTCGGCTTGCAAGCATTCCCCTTTTTCCTCCAAACATAATGTTGGTCATTATGGCCAAACAGTTCTATTTTTTTTTCATCAGTCCAGACGACATTTCTCCAAAAAGTGTGATCTTTGTCCTTATGTGCAATTGCAAACCGTAGTCTGGATATTTATGGCGTTTTTTGAGCAGTGGCTTCTTCCTTGCTGAGAGGCCTTTCAGGTTATGTCGATATAGGACTCGTTTTGCTGTCAATATAGATACTTTTGTACCTCTTTCCTCCAGCATCTTCAACAAGGTCCTTTCCTGAGGTCTTGGCTGATTTATTTAGATTTTCCCATGATCTCAAGCAAAGAGGCACTGAGTTTGAAGGTAGGCCTTGAAATTCATCCACAGGTACACCTCCAATTGACTCAAATGTTGTCAATTAGCCTATCAGAAGCTTCTAAAGCCATGACATCATTAGCTGGAATTTTCCAAGCTGTTTAAAGGCACAGTCAGTCAACCTAGTCTATGTCAACTTCTGACACACTGGAATTGTGATACAGTGAATTATAAGTGAAATAATCTGTCTGTAAACAATTGTTGGAAAAATTACTTGTGTCATGCACAAAGTAGATGTCCTAACCGACTTGCCAAAACTATATTTTTTTAACAGGACATATGTGGAGTGGTTGAAAAATTAGTTTTAATCACTCCAACCTAAGTGTATGTAAACTTCTGACTTCAACTATATGTTTGGGGAGTCTCCCCACATGCCTTTTGGAAAACACCAAACAGGTTTGGATATTTTTTTCTTTGAGCAATGGCTTTTTTCTGGCAACTCTGCCTTATAGCACAGCTCGGCTTAAAGTGGTCCCATGGCCAGATACTCCAATCTCCGCTGTGGAGCTTTGCAGCTCCTTCAGGGTTATCTTAGGTCTCTTTGTTGCCTCTCTGATTAAATGCCCGCCTAGCCTGGTCCATGAGTTTTATTGGGCGGCACTCTCTTGGCAGGTTTGTTGTGGTGCCATATTCTTTCAATTTCTTATAATGGATTTAATGGTGCTCCGTGAACTGTTCAAAGTTTCTGATATTTTTTTTACCCCAACACTGATCTGTAGTTCTCCAGAACTTTGTCCCTGACCTGTTTGGAGAGCTCCTTGGTCTTCATAGTGACGCTTGCTTGGTGGTGCCCCTTACTTAGTGGTGTTGCCTTTCAGAACAGGTGTAAATATACTGAGATCATGTGACAGATCATGTGACACTTAGATTGCACACAGGTGGACTTTAACTAATTTTGTGACTTCTGAAGGTAATTGGTTGCACCAGATCTTATTTTCGGGCTTCATAGCAAAGGGGGTGAATACATATGCACACACCACTTTTCCATTGTTATATTTTTTTTTTTTTTTTGAAACAAGTCATTTTTGTTCATTTTACTACACCAGTTTGGACTATTTTCTGTAAGACCATTACATGAAATTCAAATAAATGTTAGAATGTTCTGTTAGAATTTCTTCAAAGTAGCCACCCTTTGCCTTGATAACAGCTTTGCACACTCTTGGCATTTTCTCAACCAGCTTCACCTGAAACAGTCTTGAAGGAGTTCCCACATATGCTGAGCAGTTGCTGGCTGATTTTCCTTCACTCTACGGTCCAACTCATACCAAACCAACACAATTGGGTTGAGGTCGGGTGATTGTGGAGGCCATCTGATGCAGCACTCCATCAGTCTCCTTGGTAAAATAGCCCTTACACAGCCTGGAGGTGTGTTTTGGTCATTGTCCTGTTGAAAAACAAATGATAGTCCCATTTAGCGCAAACCAGATGGGATGGCGTACCGCTGCAGAATGTTGTGGTAGCAATAAAGGTTAAGTGTACCTTGAATTCTAAATAAATCACAGATTGTGTCACCAGCAAAGCACGCCCACACTATCACACATCCTCCTCCATGCTTCACGGTTGGAACCAAATTTGGACTCATCAGACCAAAGGACATATTTCCACCTGTCAAATGTCTATTGCTCGTGTTTCTTTGCCCAAGGCTCTTTTTCTTATTGGTGTCCTTTAGTAGTGGTTTCTATGCAGCAATTTGACCATGAAGTAACCATCAAATGTGATTTGTTTAATACTTTTCTGGTTACTACATGATTCCATATGTGTTATTTCATAGTTTTGATGTCTTCATTATTATTCTACAATGTAGAAAATATTCAAAATTAAGAAAATCCTTAAACCTGTTGACGGGTTAGGGTTCCCTTTTGGGAACGACCCCTCCCACGTTCAGCTGGAACGGTGGCGCACGGAATGCAAAAATATTCTTAGAAATATTTAACCTCCACACATTAACAAGTCCAATAGCTCAAATGAAAGATAAACACCTTGTTCATCTAGCCAGCAAGTCAGATTTCTAAAATGTTTTACGGTGAAAACATAGCACATATTTATGTCAAACCACCACCAAAGACACAGCTAATTTGCATAGCCAAAAAATGCAATCAACAAACGCAGGATTAAAAGAAAATAATTCACTAACCTTTTGAAAATCTTCATCAGATGACAGTAATAGGACATGTTACACAGTACATTTATGTTTTTTTCAATAATATGCTATTTATATCCATAAATCTCTGTTTACAATGACGGCATGTTCACAAAATGCTACTCAAATGTCCGGAGAAATGATGATATCTGCCGGAGCTAACGTCAGATAACAAGCAATACACATCATAAACTTTGACTAAATATACATGTTCTACATATAGATAGAAAGATACACTTCTTCTTAATGCAACCGCTGTGTTACATTTATTTTTAACGTTACAGAATTCGTTCACTGGGCTATAATATGAGACGGCGCTCAGAAATTAGCATTATGTCTCCTCTATCTCGGAGTCCACAGAAACCCATAATTAACACATAAATATTCCCTTACCTTTGATGTTCTTCGATCAGAAGACGTGGAAGGAGTTATACTTAACAAAAACTGCATTTGGTTTTCAAGTCTGTGTCTTTAGGTTACCAAACGCGACAAATTCCGGTTGAAATGCAGCCAAAATTCTAGTCGATGCGCATCTAAACTTCAAAATTACATATTATATGTCGACTAAACTGGCCACACTAAGTGCAGAATCAAGCTTAAACATGATCTAAACATGCAAAACAAACCTTAGCCCGAACAGACAAACCGAAATCGTTTGGTCAATCCTGGAAGAAAGAGAGCTCCGGACCAGATTCGCGCATGAAAGTACATGTATTTTCGCGTGACCCGGAGGTTTCAGCCCGCCAAAACTCGAGGGAGAGCGTGATTCTCACAAAGAGAGACCCCACTGAAAGAGGACACCGCACTGAAGAGATAGGAACTGTTCCTAGGTCTGTAGCTGGTTGGGAAGGGTGGGGACGATGACGTCAAAGTGGGTCCAACTTTCATGAAGGCAAGAGAGAGTTTGGAAGAATGGCTGCCCTGAGAGTTCTGCTTTACATACAGACATAATTTGAACGGTTTTAGAAGCTTTAGAGTGTTTTCTATTCAATAATAATTATTATATGCATATATTAGCAATTTTTAACAGATTTTTTTTCTGTTTACTATGGGCACGCAATTCCTCCAAAGGGGGCAGTAGTCGGCCCTATCTTTAACAGGTCTGGGTAGGTGTCCAAGCTTTTGACTAGTACTGTACTCATTCACCTCAAAAATATAGGTTGTGATGGAAATGACAAGGTGTGGTGGAGATGAAATTATGCAACAAAAAAAAAACTATGAAAATATTTTATTACAAATATTTTTGTCACGGATCCCTCCGTAACTGTCATTACGCGCACCTGGTACTCATTCCACGTAATTGTAATTGTTTAAATGTGCCCTTTCGTTTCCGTTGTTCCAATGTCCGTTGGTCGTGTGAGTGCCTGTGCTGTGTTGTTTTGGCTTCTGTGCCTCAATGAGAACTTGTTACCAACCTGGTTAAATAAAGGTGAAATAAAAATAATTACAATTAAAAACTTGTAGGGTGCAGATGATTACGGGTCTCATCCCGTGTGGTATCATTGTGTGAGTGTATGTTACGGGTCTCATCCCGTGTGGTTTCATTGTGTGAGTGTATGTTACGGGTCTCATCCCGTGTGGTATCATTGTGTGAGTGTATGTTACGGGTCTCATCCCGTGTGGTATCATTGTGTGAGTGTATGTTACGGGTCTCATCCCATGTAGTATCATTGTGTGAGTGTATGCTACGGGTCTCATCCCGTGTGGTATCATTGTGTGAGTGTATGTTACGGGTCTCATCCCGTGTGGTATCATTGTGTGAGTGTATGTTACGGGTCTCATCCCGAGTGGTATCATTGTGTGAGTGTATGTTACGGGTCTCATCCCGTGTGGTATCATTGTGTGAGTGTATGTTACGGGTCTGATCCCGTGTGGTATCATTGTGTGAGTGTATGTTACGGGTCTCATCCGGTGTGGTATCAATGTGTGAGTGTATGTTACGGGTCTCATCCCGTGTGGTATCATTGTGTGAGTGTATGTTATGGGTCCCATCCCGTGTGGTATCATTGTGTGAGTGTATGTTACGGGTCTCATCCCGTGTGGTATCATTGTGTGAGTGTATGTTACGGGTCTCATCCCGTGTGGTATCATTGTGTGAGTGTATGTTATGGGTCTCATCCCGTGTGGTATCATTGTGTGAGTGTATGTTACGGGTCTCATCCCGTGTGGTATCATTGTGTGAGTGTATGTTACGGGTCTCATCTCGTGTGGTATCATTGTGTGAGTGTATGTTACGGGTCTCATCCCGTGTGGTATCATTGTGTGAGTGTATGTTACGGGTCTCATCCCGTGTGGTATCATTGTGTGAGTGTATGTTATGGGTCTCATCCCGTGTGGTATCATTGTGTGAGTGTATGTTACGGGTCTCATCCCGTGTGGTATCATTGTGTGAGTGTATGTTACGGGTCTCATCCCGTGTGGTATCATTGTGTGAGTGTATGTTATGGGTCTCATCCCGTGTGGTATCATTGTGTGAGTGTATGTTACGGGTCTCATCCCGTGTGGTATCATTGTGTGAGTGTATGTTACGGGTCGCATCCCGTGTGGTATCATTGTGTGAGTGTATGTTACGGGTCTCATCCGTGTGGTATCATTGTGTGAGTGTATGTTACGGGTCTCATCCCGTGTGGTATCATTGTGTGAGTGTATGTTACGGGTCGCATCCCGTGTGGTATCATTGTGTGAGTGTATGTTACGGGTCTCATCCCGTGTGGTATCATTGTGTGAGTGTATGTTACGGGTCTCATCCCGTGCGGTATCATTGTGTGAGTGTATGTTACGGGTCTCATCCCGTGCAGTATCATTGTGTGAGTGTATGTTACGGGTCTCATCCCGTGTAGTATCATTGTGTGAGTGTATGTTACGGGTCTCATCCCGTGTAGTATCATTGTGTGAGTGTATGCTACGGGTCTCATCCCGTGTGGTATCATTGTGTGAGTGTATGTTACGGGTCTCATCCCGTGTGGTATCATTGTGTGAGTGTATGTTACGGGTCGCATCCCGTGTGGTATCATTGTGTGAGTGTATGTTATGGGTCTCATCCCGTGTGGTATCATTGTGTGAGTGTATGTTACGGGTCTCATCCCGTGTGGTATCATTGTGTGAGTGTATGTTACGGGTCTCATCCCGTGTGGTATCATTGTGTGAGTGTATGTTATGGGTCTCATCCCGTGTGGTATCATTGTGTGAGTGTATGTTACGGGTCTCATCCCGTGTGGTATCATTGTGTGAGTGTATGTTACGGGTCGCATCCCGTGTGGTATCATTGTGTGAGTGTATGTTACGGGTCTCATCCCGTGTGGTATCATTGTGTGAGTGTATGTTACGGGTCTCATCCCGTGTGGTATCATTGTGTGAGTGTATGTTACGGGTCGCATCCCGTGTGGTATCATTGTGTGAGTGTATGTTACGGGTCTCATCCCGTGTGGTATCATTGTGTGAGTGTATGTTACGGGTCTCATCCCGTGCGGTATCATTGTGTGAGTGTATGTTACGGGTCTCATCCCGTGCAGTATCATTGTGTGAGTGTATGTTACGGGTCTCATCCCGTGTAGTATCATTGTGTGAGTGTATGTTACGGGTCTCATCCCGTGTAGTATCATTGTGTGAGTGTATGCTACGGGTCTCATCCCGTGTGGTATCATTGTGTGAGTGTATGTTACGGGTCTCATCCCGTGTGGTATCATTGTGTGAGTGTATGTTACGGGTCGCATCCCGTGTGGTATCATTGTGTGAGTGTATGTTACGGGTCTCATCCCGTGTGGTATCATTGTGTGAGTGTATGTTACGGGTCTCATCCCGTGCGGTATCATTGTGTGAGTGTATGTTACGGGTCTCATCCCGTGCAGTATCATTGTGTGAGTGTATGTTACGGGTCTCATCCCGTGTAGTATCATTGTGTGAGTGTATGCTACGGGTCTCATCCCGTGTGGTATCATTTAGTGAGTGTATGTTACGGGTCTCATCCCGTGTGGTATCATTATGTGAGTGTATGTTACGGGTCTCATCCCGAGTGGTATCATTGTGTGAGTGTATGTTACGGGTCTCATCCCGTGTGGTATCATTGTGTGAGTGTATGTTACGGGTCTCATCCCGTGTGGTATCATTGTGTGAGTGTATGTTACGGGTCTCATCCGGTGTGGTATCAATGTGTGAGTGTATGTTACGGGTCTCATCCCGTGTGGTATCATTGTGTGAGTGTATGTTATGGGTCCCATCCCGTGTGGTATCATTGTGTGAGTGTATGTTACGGGTCTCATCCCGTGTGGTATCATTGTGTGAGTGTATGTTACGGGTCTCATCCCGTGTGGTATCATTGTGTGAGTGTATGTTATGGGTCTCATCCCGTGTGGTATCATTGTGTGAGTGTATGTTACGGGTCTCATCCCGTGTGGTATCATTGTGTGAGTGTATGTTACGGGTCTCATCTCGTGTGGTATCATTGTGTGAGTGTATGTTACGGGTCTCATCCCGTGTGGTATCATTGTGTGAGTGTATGTTACGGGTCTCATCCCGTGTGGTATCATTGTGTGAGTGTATGTTATGGGTCTCATCCCGTGTGGTATCATTGTGTGAGTGTATGTTACGGGTCTCATCCCGTGTGGTATCATTGTGTGAGTGTATGTTACGGGTCTCATCCCGTGTGGTATCATTGTGTGAGTGTATGTTATGGGTCTCATCCCGTGTGGTATCATTGTGTGAGTGTATGTTACGGGTCTCATCCCGTGTGGTATCATTGTGTGAGTGTATGTTACGGGTCGCATCCCGTGTGGTATCATTGTGTGAGTGTATGTTACGGGTCTCATCTCGTGTGGTATCATTGTGTGAGTGTATGTTACGGGTCTCATCCCGTGTGGTATCATTGTGTGAGTGTATGTTACGGGTCTCATCCCGTGCGGTATCATTGTGTGAGTGTATGTTACGGGTCTCATCCCGTGCAGTATCATTGTGTGAGTGTATGTTACGGGTCTCATCCCGTGTGGTATCATTGTGTGAGTGTATGTTACGGGTCTCATCCGGTGTGGTATCATTGTGTGAGTGTATGTTACGGGTCTCCTCCCGTGTGGTATCATTGTGTGAGTGTATGTTACGGGTCTCATCCCGTGTGGTATCATTGTGTGAGTGTATGTTACGGGTCTTATCCCGTGTGGTATCATTGTGTGAGTGTATGTTACGGGTCTCATCCCGTGTGGTATCATTGTGTGAGTGTATGTTACTGGTCTCATCCCGTGTGGTATCATTGTGTGAGTGTATGTTATGGGTCTCGCCCCGTGTGGTATCATTGTGTGAGTGTATGTTACGGGTCTCGCCCCGGTGTGTTTAGTCAAGGTACTCCTCACTCTTTTTTGTTTGGGTTTCAACCCTGTGTTTTGTGACGTGTTTGTTTGGTCTTCGTCACCGTGCCTTTACACGGCACGCTGTAATTTGTGTATAATAAAAAATAAATATTACGCATTCCTGCGCCTGTCTCCCGATCTTTTACACCAACGTGACACATTTTGAACAACAACCATTGTTAAACATTTAATTAATTAATAAAATAAAAGTCAAAGTAGGATTCCACGACACTCGAACAACCCCCATTTCAACACGAGAACAATGTTTTGCCCATGACTACACTTAGATGCAACAACTAGAACATCTAGCACCTGTATATTGAGGGATGAATTAATTGAAACTTCACATTTTATTTAATGCATCTTTGTAAGTCCTGCTATGTATGTACTGTACAATGAGTATCCAAGGGTATCTGAGGCTTAGAAAGAGAGTTAAGTTCCTCCCAGACCAAAGGATCCAGCTCCATGTGCCTTTTGGTCACTGGATGGGGCTCAGGGACAAGTCCATGCACATGCTGTGGTCTGTACCATATGATGTCATCTCTCATCCCCCACCCCCACCCCCCAAAGAAATGGTTGGGACCAACGCGACTCATGGTTTTCACACTAGCACCACTCTCTGCGTGAACGTCTTGGACAATGCTAGGGTAAACCCTGCTGGTCATCTATGAACATTTGAACATCTTGGCCATGTTCTGTCTAATCTCCACCCGGCACATAGCCTGGTTCCTCTCTCTCATGGCTTTTAACACCAGCACCACTCTCTGTGTGAACGTCTTGCACGATGCCAGGATAAACCCTGCTGGTCATCTCTGAACCAGAAGAGAACTGGCCACCCCTCATAGCCTGGTTCCTCTGATCGTACTCCACCACACATCCCTTTCCGATCAATGATCTTCACTTAGATCTTCAGTGGGCTAGATGGTACTGTGAGATGTGTAGGATTTTTCCATCTTGGTCTGCCTCTGTTTTTTCTCAGCCGAGTCAAGGTCTGTGGGCTTAAACAGCTGCAGTGATGTGGAAAGGAACAGCTACTACTGATTATCCTCCAAGTTATCTCTCCTGGACTGTCGGTGAACATCTGGAAACACAGGAAATTCTCAAAGTTATGCACATTCGAAATATGTCATAATAGCATCGTCTTACATAGTCTAGCGATACATAGTCTAGTGATAATATGTAATGATAGCAGTCTAGTGATACATAGTGTAGTGATACTATTTAATGATAGCAGTCTAGTGATAATGTGTAATGATAGAATAATCTAGTGACACATAGTGTAGTGATAATATGTAATGATAGCAGTCTAGTGATACGCAGTCTAGTGATACGTAGTCTAGTGATACATAGTCTAGTGATACGTAGTCTAGTGATACGTAGTCTAGTGATACGTAGTCTAGTGATACGTAGTCTAGTGATACGTAGTCTAGTGATATGTAGTCTAGTGATATGTAGTCTAGTGATAGTGATACGTAGTCTAGTGATACGTAGTCTAGTGATATGTAGTCTAGTGATATGTAGTCTAGTGATAGTGATACGTAGTCTAGTGATACGTAATCTAGTGATACGTAGTCTAGTGATATGTAGTCTAGTGATATGTAGTCTAGTGATAGTGATACGTAGTCTAGTGATACGTAGTCTAGTGATACGTAGTCTAGTGATACGTAGTCTAGTGATACGTAGACTAGTGGTACGTAGTCTAGTGATACGTAGTCTAGTGATACGTAGTCTAGTGATACGTAGTCTAGTGATACATAGTCTAGTGATACATAGTCTAGTGATACGTAGTCTAGTGATACATAGTCTAGTGATACATAGTCTAGTGATACGTAGTCTAGTGATACATAGTCTAGTGATACATAGTCTAGTGATACATAGTCTAGTGATACATAGTCTAGTGATACGTAGTCTAGTGATACATAGTCTAGTGATACATAGTCTAGTGATACGTAGTCTAGTGATACATAGTCTAGTGATACGTAGTCTAGTGATACGTAGTCTAGTGTACATAGTCTAGTGATACGTAGTCTAGTGATACATAGTCTAGTGTACATAGTCTAGTGATACATAGTCTAGTGATACGTAGTCTAGTTGATACATAGTCTAGTGATACATAGTCTAGTGATACATAGTCTAGTGATACGTAGTCTAGTGATACATAGTCTAGTGAGACATAGTCTAGTGATACATAGTCTAGTGATACATAGTCTAGTGATACGTAGTTAGTGATCATAGTCTAGTGATACATAGTCTAGTGATACGTAGTCTACGTGAGACATAGTTAGGATACGTAGTCTAGTGATACATAGTCTAGTGATACGTAGTCTAGTGATACATAGTCTAGTGATACGTAGTCTAGTGATACATAGTCTAGTGATACATAGTCTAGTGATACATAGTCTAGTGATACGTAGTCTAGTGATACATAGTCTAGTGATACGTAGTCTAGTGATACAGTAGTCTAGTGATACATAGTCTAGTGATACATAGTCTAGTGATACGTAGTCTAGTGATACATAGTCTAGTGATTACGTAGTCTAGTGATACGTAGTCTAGTGGTACATAGTCTAGTGATACGTAGTCTAGTGATACATAGTCTAGTGATACTAGTCTAGTGATACATAGTCTAGTGATACGTAGTCTAGTGATACATAGTCTAGTGATACATAGTCTAGTGATACATAGTCTAGTGATACGTAGTCTAGTGATACATAGTCTAGTGATACATAGTCTAGTGATACATAGTCTAGTGATACATTAGTCTAGTGATACGTAGTCTAGTGATACATAGTCTAGTGATACATAGTCTAGTGATACGTAGTCTAGTGATACATAGTCTAGTGATACGTAGTCTAGTGATACATAGTCTAGTGATACGTAGTCTAGTGATACATAGTCTAGTGATACATAGTCTAGTGATACGTAGTCTAGTGATACATAGTCTAGTGATACATAGTCTAGTGATACGTAGTCTAGTGATACGTAGTCTAGTGATACATAGTCTAGTGATACGTAGTCTAGTGATACGTAGTCTAGTGATACATAGTCTAGTGATACGTAGTCTAGTGATACATAGTCTAGTGATACGTAGTCTAGTGATACATAGTCTAGTGATACATAGTCTAGTGATACATAGTCTAGTGATACGTAGTCTAGTGATACATAGTCTAGTGATACGTAGTCTAGTGATACGTAGTCTAGTGATACATAGTCTAGTGATACATAGTCTAGTGATACGTAGTCTAGTGATACGTAGTCTAGTGATACGTAGTCTAGTGGTAACATGTTTATATAACAAATGTGTGATTTGACATAATATAACTCAACTTTTACCTGGTGTATCATGTTGTTACAATCATACGTTGTTTGTATTTCTCGCTTTCCGTAAAGCATTATCAAGTGTTTGACATCTGTCACACAAAGATCTCTGTATGTTTTAAAGAAACCTCGAGCCAAATGTTTTCCTTCCAGCAAGTATTTGACTTCTCATTCCTGTTGCAGATGATGAGGAAGGGGTGTCAGGGTGTGCATCAGGGGCAGGTGAGTTAGGGGCAGGTATGTTAGCCTCATGTTCTGGCTGCAAGTCATCTGGTGAGCGAGGTGGTGTGTTGCCTTATAGGTTGGTCTCCGTAGCAACCATTCTCTTTAAAGTCTGTCTTCTATTCCGTTGGTTCCATTTCCATTGTCTTCTCTTGTTTCTTTGTTCTCGCTTTCTATTCTCAGAGATAGATTTCACTTCTTCCTTGTCTGTTTTCTTCCCGTGTCTCTTCCTGTCTTTTTGCAGATGTCCCTGGTGTCACATAGGATAATTGTTTATTTTGTTTCTATATCTCTATGACCTCTAAAAACAAAGAAAAATACTGCTTAGTTTTCAATTTGTGCACAACTTGGAGCATTTTCTACATTAAGTTATTTTAAAAACATGATTAAATAAGCATAAAGTAAAGAGGAATAACATCATGGATTTCTGTCATTTCCACCACGTTCTGTCATTTCCAACACGTTCTGTCATTTCCACCACGTTCTCTAATTTTAACCACATTCTGTCATTTCCAACATGTTCTGTCATTTCCACCACGTTCTGTCATTTCCAACACGTTCTGTCATTTCCAACACGTTCTGTCATTTCCACCACGTTCTGTCATTTCCAACACGTTCTGTCATTTTCAACACGTTCTGTCATTTCCACCACGTTCTGTCATTTCCAACCACGTTCTGTCATTTCCAACACGTTCTGTCATTTTAACCACGTTCTGTCATTTCCAACATGTTCTGTCATTTCCACCACGTTCTGTCATTTTAACCACGTTCTGTCATTTCCAACACGTTCTGTCATTTCCAACATGTTCTGTCATTTCCAACACGTTCTGTCATTTTAACCATGTTCTGTCATTTCCACCACGTTCTGTCATTTCCAACACGTTCTGTCATTTCCACCACGTTCTGTCATTTCCAACACGTTCTGTCATTTCCACCACGTTCTGTCATTTTAACCATGTTCTGTCATTTCCACCACGTTCTGTCATTTCCAACACGTTCTGTCATTTCCACCACGTTCTGTCATTTCCAACACGTTCTGTCATTTCCACCACGTTCTGTCATTTCCAACACGTTCTGTCATTTTAACCACGTTCTGTCATTTCCAACATGTTCTGTCATTTCCAACATGTTCTGTCATTTCCACCACGTTCTGTCATTTCCAACACGTTCTGTCATTTCCAACACGTTCTGTCATTACCACCTTAGTTAAGTTTTTGATGAACATGACAATAATGGCTAATATTACAGGTAGAGTATTGTTTATATAAGTCTTTTTTCCAAATTTTACCACAAGTTATAGCCTGTTAAATGACTGACAGTAAAAATATTCTCTACACAAGCGATATTTAGCTAGATTTTGGACATCACACCTGGAACGACTGTTCGCTACAGCCATCTGCTTTAAGTGTCACAGTAAGTTTCCATGGTAACTAAGTTAACATTCTCTTGAAAAAATAAAAATACTGTTTTGTATGCAAAATATAGCTGTCCTTTGGTAGTGGTGTCATATCTACAAATTCCTCATTAGTAAATACATATTGATATAGATTTAATTGAATTGACTCTTTCTCTTGTAGATAACATTATATACTGTGTCGTTATGAATGTTTTTTCATTCATAGAAAATCATAGCAAAAGCCTTGGACAGGGACAAGGGAGAAACAGTGAAATTGAGCTATAAAATAAAATATGTAAAATGCATCTTGAAAAGTAGCTAAAATACTTCAGAGAGGTGTTAAAAAAATATATGGTGTGATTGTAGTTTGAACTTAACATATAAATAATAAAACAATTTGTTTTGAAATAAAAATCACCCCAAAAATTGACCCAGAGGACATAGAAGTGCCCGTAGTTGCAGGATCGCCCATTTACGGCTCTGACACACACATTTGTTTTAGATTTGTCAGTGAACCTTTTTAGTGTCAATAGAGACTAAGAAGTCGGAGACGTATTAACGAGAAGCACATTATTGTCAGTGTCGTCCTTATAGCAAGGAAAACAGAGAGAGTGACGTGGATGCTTAGAGGCAAGGACACAGCACACACATACAAGTCATCTCCACTCCTCCTAGAGTGACTTTTATTTACACACACACACACTCCCCCTACCGTTCACAACCCGCCTCCCAACTCACACACCTCATCCCCCAGCCCTGTCAACACCTGCTCTCGTATCTCTATTTGGGTCTATGAGAGGCTCCAGGGGATGGCTCGGTGACAGTACGCCCAGAGAGAACTCTGTTCCTGGGCTGCAGCACTCCAGCCATGCCCCCTGATTGCTGGGTCAGTCTGGGGCAACACCTGGCTCCAGCAACTCCCTGGGGGCCAGAGACTCACACATCAAATCACTGAGAGTACACTCTTAGAATACAAGATTCTATCTAGGACCTAAAAGTGTTCTTCGGCTGTCCCCTGATGATAACGTTTTAAATAAACAAGCCTTTTTGGTTCCAGGTAGAGCCCTTTGCGGCAGGTAGAACCTTGGGCAGAGGGTATCTTAGCTGTTAAGCGTGTTGGGCCAGTAACCACAAAGTCACTGATTTGAATCCTGAGTCGACTAGAGGGAGAATCTGTTGATGTGCCCTTGAGCAAGGCACTTAACCATAAGTGGTCTGGATGAGATTGTCTGTTATATGATAAACCTTTACCCCTTTTGGTTCTAGGACCTTTTCCCCAGAGGGTTATACATAGAACCCAAAAGAGTTCTACCTGGAACCAAAATGGGTTGTCCTATGGGTTGCAAAATTCTGGTAACTTTCCCCCAAATCCCTGGTTTTCCAGAAATCCCTGGTTTTCCAGAATCCCTGGTTGGGCGTCTCCATATTTTCTGCTTATTCTCTGAATCTTCCAACCGGGATTTCTGGAGAATCTGGGATTTCTGGAAAAATCTGGGAGTTATGCAGCACTAACTAGGAACAAGAGGACTGGTGGCAGCTCAGCGCTGAAGACACGCACATGCACACGTACACACACACGTACACACACACCTACACACGCACGCTATGCTCGCTGCATCTCTAGGGAACAGTAGCCGTGGCAACAGGAGGTGTTGCCAGACATAACATACATTTTTTCCTCTTTTTCTTTTTTTGGATGCTCCCACCCTCCTCTTTCACCCTCCCGCTCCCTCCTCTCTCACCCTCCCACTCCCTCCTCTCTCACCCTCCCACTCCCTCCTCTCTCACCCTCCCACTCCCTCCACCCTCCCACTCCCTCCTCTCTCACCCGCTCCATCCCTCCACCCTCCCACTCCCTCCTCTCTCACCCTCCCACTCCCTCCTCTCTCACCCTCCCACTCCCTCCACCCTCCCACTCCCTCCTCTCTCACCCTCCCACTCCCTCCTCTCTCACCCTCCCACTCCCTCCACCCTCCCACTCCCTCCTCTCTCACCCGCTCCATCCCTCCACCCTCCCACTCCCTCCTCTCTCACCCTCCCACTCCCTCCTCTCTCACCCTCCCACTCCCTCCACCCTCCCACTCCCTCCTCTCTCAACCTCCCACTCCCTCCACCCTCCCACTCCCTCCTCTCTCAACCTCCCACTCCCTGCACCCGCACACTCCCTCCTCTCTCACCCTCCCACTCCCTCCTCTCTCACCCTCCCACTCCCTCCACCCTCCCACTCCCTCCTCTCTCACCCGCTCCATCCCTCCACCCTCCCACTCCCTCCTCTCTCACCCTCCCACTCCCTCCACCCTCCCACTCCCTCCTCTCTCACCCGCTCCATCCCTCCACCCTCCCTCCCTCCCACCCTCCCACTCCCTCCTCTCTCACCCGCTCCATCCCTCCACCCTCCCTCCCTCCCACCCTCCCACTCCCTCCTCTCTCACCCGCTCCATCCCTCCACCCTCCCTCCCTCCCTCCCACCCTCCCACTCCCTCCTCTCTCACCCACTCCATCCCTCCACCCTCCCTCCCTCCCACTCCCTCCTCTCTCACCCGCTCCATCCCTCCACCCTCCCTCCCTCCCTCCCACCCTCCACTCCCTCCTCTCTCACCCGTTCCATCCCTCCACCCTCCCTCCCTCCCTCCCACCCTCCCACTCCCTCCTCTCTCACCCGCTCCATCCCTACACCCTCCCTCCCTCCCACCCTCCCACTCCCTCCTCTCTCACCCGCTCCATCCCTCCACCCTCCCTCCCTCCTCTCTCACCCGCTCCATCCCTCCACCCTCCCTCCCTCCCACCCTCCCACTCCCTCCTCTCTCACCCGCTCCATCCCTCCACCCACCCTCCCTCCCACTCCCTCCCTCCTCTCTCACCACTCCCTCTCTCCTCTCTCACACTCCCTCCCACCATCTCACCCGCTCCATCCCACCCTCCCTCCCTCCCTCCATCCCTCCACCCTCCCACACTCCATCCCTCCACCCTCCCTCCCACACTCCATGCCTCCACCCACCCTCCCTCCCTCCGACTCCCTACCTCCCTCCCTTTCCCTCCCTCCCACACTCCATCCCTCCACCCATTCTCCCTCCCTCCCACACTCCATCCCTCCACCCTCCCTCCCTCCCACACTCCATCCCTTCACCCTCCCTCCCTCCCACACTCCATCCCTCCACCCAGCCTCCCTCCCTCCCACACTCCATCCCTCCCACTCCCTCCCACACTCCATCCCTCCACCCACCCTCCCTCCCTCCCACACTCCATCCCTCCACCCTCCCTCCCACACTCCATCCCTCCACCCACCCTCCCTCCCTCCCACAATCCATCCCTCCACCCACCCTGCCTCCCTCCCACACGCCATCCCTTCACCCTCCCTCCCACACTCCATCCCTCCACCCACCCTCCCTCCCTCCCACACTCCATCCCTCCACCCTCCCTCCCTCCCACACTCCATCCCTCCACCCTCCCTCCCTCCCACAATCCATCCCTCCACCCACCCTGCCTCCCTCCCACACTCCATCCCTCCACCCTCCCTCCCACACTCCACCCCTCCACCCACCCTCCCTCCCTCCCACACTCCATCCCTCCACCCTCCCTCCCTCCCACACTCCATCTCTTCACCCTCCCACCCTCCCACACTCCATCCCTCCACCCAGCCTCCCTCCCTCCCACACTCCATCCCTCCACCCTCCCTCCCACACTCCATGCCTCCACCCACCCTCCCTCCCTCCCACACTCCATCCCTCCACCCTCCCTCCCACACTCCATCCCTCCACCCACCCTCCCTCCCTCCCACAATCCATCCCTCCACCCACCCAGCCTCCCTCCCACACTCCATCCCTCCACCCTCCCTCCCACACTCCATCCCTCCACCCACCCTCCCTCCCTCCCACACTCCATCCCTCCACCCTCCCTCCCTCCCTCCCACACTCCATCCCTCCACCCTCCCTCCCGACCACACTCCATCCCTCCACCCACTCTCCCTCCTTCCCACACTCCATCCCTCCACCCTCCCTCCCTGCCTGTCCACACTCCATCCCTCCACCCTCCCTCCCTCCCTCCCACACTCCATCCCTCCACCCTCCCTCCCTCCCTCCCACTCCATCCCTCCACCCACCCTCCCTCCTTCCCACACTCCATCCCTCCACCCTCCCTCCCACACTCCATCCCTCCACCCTGCCTCCCTCCCTCCCACACTCCATCCCTCCACCCTCCCTCCCTCCCTCCCACACTCCATCCCTCCACCCACCCTCCCTCCTTCCCACACTCCATCCCTCCACCCTCCCTCCCTGCCTCCCACGCTCCATCCCTCCACCCTACCTCCCTGCCTCCCACGCTCCATCCCTCCACCCACCCTCCCTCCCCTACTCCATCCCTCCACCCTACCTCCCTGCCTCCCACGCTCCATTCCTCCACCCTCCCTCCCCTGCTCCATCCCTCCAACACTCACTCCCCTTCTCTCTTTCTCATCCTGTCATTGCTGGATAGGAAGGAGGGTTTTCTCTTGTGGTGTTTCTCTTGGGATTGACAGGTTGTGAACGGCAACACAACTTTGCTTCGTTCTCATTCTCTCTTTCTTTTTCATTTACTCTCCCACCTAGCTTGTCTCTTACATTTGGTTATTTCTACTTTACCTCTAACTACCCCCCCTCCCTCCCTCCTCCCTATTCCCTCTCTCCCTCCCTCTCTCCCTCTTCCTTCCATCCCTCTGACCTCCCTTTATTCCTCCGCTATCCCTTCCACCATCCCTCCCTCCCACTCTCTCGCTCTCTCTCTTCCCCTTCTCTCCCTCTCTCCCTCCATGCTCCCTCCCTCCTTCCAACGCTTTCTCTCCCTCGCTCGCTCTTCTTCCATCTTCCTCCCCCACTCTCTCTTTGTTTGGGTGAGTCATGTTGACCCCCTCAGCCAGCTGTAGATGTGACCTGTTTAAACACTTTCTCTTTCTCTCTCTCTCTCTCTCTCTCTCTGAGTCTCTCTCTCTCTCTCTCTCTCTGAGTCTCTCTATGTCTCTCTCTCCCTCACTCTCTCTGAGTCTCTCTCTCTCTCGCTCTCTCTCTCTCTGAGTCTCCTATGTCTCTCTCTCTCTCTGAGTCTCTCTATGTCTCTCTCTCCCTCTCTCTCTCTGAGTCTCTCTTCTCTCCTCTCTCTCTCTCTCCTCGCTCTCTCTCTCTCTGAGTCTCTCTATGTCTCCTCTCTTCTCTGAGTCTCTCTCTCCTCTCTCTCTCTGAGTCTCTCTATGTCTCTCTCTCTCTCTGATATTGTATCACGTTAGTATTGTGTACCAGTTTCTGCCTCCCACCACTCGTTGAAGTGCAGGCCCAATGTCTGACTACAGACCCCTTAGAGCCAGTTGGCTTGTTTTACTCCGTGTGAGGTAAGTTGTAACATTATAAGAACAGTGAAGCAAAGACGATGTTCCTGAGACAGAATAACACATTTAGCACCCGCTGCTAATGAGGGACGGTTTTCCACGACAGAACCACAGCCCCTCATCTCCTTCATATATCCAGACCACAGCCCCTCATCTCCTTCATATATCCAGACCACAGCCCCTCATCTCCTTCATATATCCAGACCACAGCCCCTCATCTCCTTCATATATCCAGACCACAGCCCCTCATCTCCTTCATATATCCAGACCACAGCCCCTCATCTCCTTCATATATCCAGACCACAGCCTCTCATCTCCTTCATATATCCAGACCACAGCCCCTCATCTCCTTCATATATCCAGACCACAGCCCCTCATCTCCTTCATATATCCAGACCACAGCCTCTCATCTCCTTCATATATCCAGACCACAGCCTCTTATCTCCTTCATATATCCAGACCACAGCCCCTCATCTCCTTCATATATCCAGACCACAGCCCCTCATCTCCTTCGTATATCCCAGACCACAGCCTCTCATCTCCTTCATATATCCAGACCACAGCCCCTCATCTCCTTCATATATCCAGACCACAGCCTCTCATCTCCTTCGTATATCCAGACCACAGCCCCTCATCTCCTTCATATAACCAGACCACAGCCCCTCATCTCCTTCATATATCCAGACCACAGCCCCTCATCTCCTTCATATATCCAGACCACAGCCCCTCATCTCCTTCATATATCCAGACCACAGCCTCTCATCTCCTTCATATATCCAGACCACAGCCCCTCATCTCCTTCATATATCCAGACCACAGCCTCTCATCTCCTTCATATATCCAGACCACGGCCCCTCATCTCCTTCATATAACCAGACCACAGCCTCTCATCTCCTTCATATAACCAGACCACAGCCCCTCATCTCCTTCATATATCCAGACCACAGCCCCTCATCTCCTTCTCCACGGTTCTTTGGCTGGTTTCTCAATGAGATCAAACCTGAAAAAATACTGGGTAGACATAACGCAGTTATTATTCAGTATATCCAGGCCACGGTCCTTCATCTCCTCATCCACTGTTCTGGAATTTGGGCGGCAGGGTAGCCTAGTGGTTAGAGGTAGGTAGCCTAGTGGTTAGAGGTAGGTAGCCTAGTGGTTAGAGGTAGGTAGCCTAGTGGTTAGTGGCAGGTAGCCTAGCGGTTAGAGGTAGGTAGCCTAGTGGTTAGAGGTAGGTAGTCTAGTGGTTAGAGGTAGGTAGCCTAGTGGTTAGAGGTAGGTAGCCTAGTGGTTAGAGGTAGGTAGCCTAGCGGTTAGAGACAGGTAGCCTAGTGGTTAGAGGTAGGTAGCCTAGTGGTTAGAGACAGGTAGCCTAGTGGTTAGAGACAGGTAGCCTAGTGGTTAGAGGTAGGTAGCCTAGTGGTTAGTGGCAGGTAGCCTAGCGGTTAGAGGTAGGTAGCCTAGTGGTTAGAGGTAGGTAGCCTAGTGGTTAGAGACAGGTAGCCTAGTGGTTAGAGGTAGGTAGCCTAGTGGTTAGAGGTAGGTAGCCTAGTGGTTAGAGGTAGGTAGCCTAGTGGTTAGAGGTAGGTAGCCTAGTGGTTAGAGACAGGTAGCCTAGCGGTTAGAGACAGGTAGCCTAGCGGTTAGAGGTAGGTAGCTTAGTGGTTAGAGGTAGGTAGCCTAGTGGTTAGAGGTAGGT
>NC_034202.2:39642841-39762841 GCF_002021735.2 Oncorhynchus kisutch | reverse complement strand
GGGGAAATAAAGACTGTCAATATACAGGGGAAATAAAGACCCTCACTATACAGGGGAAATATAGACCCTCACTATACAGGGGAAATATAGACCCTCACTATACAGGGGAAATATAAAACCTCAATATACAGGGGAAATAAAGACCCTCACTATACAGGGGAAATAAAGACCCTCACTATACAGGGGAAATAAAGAGCCTCACTATACAGGGGAAATAACGACCCTCACTATACAGGGGAAATATAAAACCTCACTATACAGGGGAAATATAAAACCTCACTATACAGGGGAAATATAAAACCTCAATATACAGGGGAAATAAAGACCCTCACTATACAGGGGAAATAAAGACCCTCACTATACAGGGGAAATAAAGACCCTCACTATACAGGGGAAATAAAGAACCTCACTATACAGGGGAAATAAAGAACCTCACTATACAGGGGAAATAAAGACCCTCACTATACAGGGGAAATAAAGACCCTCACTATACAGGGGAAATAAAGACCCTCACTATACAGGGGAAATAAAGACCCTCACTATACAGGGGAAATAAAGAACCTCACTATACAGGGGAAATAAAGAACCTCACTATACAGGGGAAATAAAGACCCTCACTATACAGGGGAAATAAAGACCCTCACTATACAGGGGAAATAAAGACCCTCACTATACAGGGGAAATAAAGAACCTCACTATACAGGGGAAATAAAGAACCTCACTATACAGGGGAAATAAAGAGCCTCACTATACAGAGGAAATAAAGCAAAGCTGACATAAGATCTATGGGAAACAACATCCCACTTACTCTCTGTAACGTGGGATACTACATGGACTCTCTCTGTAGAGTCTTTGTAAAGTGGGATACTCCATGGACTCTCTCTGTAGAGTCTCTATAACATGGGATACTACATAGACTCTCTCTGTAAAGTCTTTGTAATGATGGATACTCCATGGACTCTCTCTGTAGGGTCTCTGTAACATGGGATACTACATAGACTCTCTCTGTAGAGTCTCTGTAACATGGGATACTACATAGACTCTCTCTGTAGGGTCTCTGTAACATGGGATACTATGTGGACTCTCTCTGCATAGTCTCTGTAACGTGGGATACTACGTGGGCTCTCTCTGTAGAGTCTCTGTAACGTTTTTGTAGGGTCTTTGTAACATGGTATACTACGTGGGCTCTCTCTGTAGTGTCTCTGTAATGAAGGATACTACGTGGACTCTCTCAGTGCAGCCTCTGTAATGGAGGATACTACATGGACTCTCCCAGTGCAGCCTCTGTAATGGAGGATACTACATGGACTCTCTGTAGAGTCATTGTAACGTAGGGTGCTACATGGACTCTCTCTGTAGAGTCATTGTAACGGTAGGATGCTACATGGACTCTCTCTGTAGAGTCATTGTAACGGCAGGATGCTACATGGACTCTCTCTGTAGAGTCATTGTAACGGCAGGATGCTACATGGACACACACAGTGTTCTCTTCAAGGCTAAAAGGTCAAACACATCTTAGCAGGGGAGTGTTCGATCTGACCTTTTACAAATGATGTTCGACAGTTCAACCTTTAATTAAAGATGTGCAGCCTTTGGGGAAGAGAAGTATCTACACCGTTGAATTCGTGTAGAAGCTTGATCGTTGGACTTCTGTCACTCAGTCATAGATTGTTCAACAACGTTTGCAGATAAGGACATCACTCTAATAAAAGGAAGCGTTTTTTTTCCTAATCAAATGTTGGAGGGGAAAAAACAAAAGTAAGTAATACGAAGGAAATATACAGTACGGTCAAATCAAATGAAGTTTAAAAAGCCTCCTCTGATTATTACTGGGTATGACTACTGTTCCTCCTTCTATTTTTTCTACTTTCATTTCCTGCTAATCCAGATTTGAAAAACCGAAATATTTGTTCTCAGGCTGCAGACAGCGTGGTGGTCTAAGACTCCTGGCGTGCCTCCCAAATGCTACCCAATTTTCTGCATAATACACCCTAATAAGGAATAGACTGCCATTTGGGATTCTCCCCTGATCCCCTGGCTGATTTCCCGTACCGAGGGAGAGTGATCAACGATAATCACCAAGACTCCAACTGAGGGAGGGGAGTAATGGGGATATAAACAGCTGAGAGAGAAATACATACTGGTCTTTGGGGACTCCAATACACAGCCAGATCACACAAGATATAGTTCAGTATTTGACATTTGTCCAGGTCCATAAGACTTCAGGAGATGCCTTCAATACCGTCCACTAGGGGCAACGTGAGCACCTATTACCATCTAGTAGGGAGATGCCTTCAATACCGGCCAATAGGGCCACCGTGAGCACATATTACCATCTAGTAGGGAGATGCCTTCAATACCGGCCACTAGGGCCAACGTGAGCACGTATTACCATCTAGTAGGGAGATGCCTTCAATACTGGCCACTAGGGGCAACATGAGCACATATTACCATCTAGTAGGGAGATGCCTTCAATACCAGCCACTAGGGGCAATGTGAGCACGCATTACCATCTAGTAGGGAGATGCCTTCAATACCGGCCACTAGGGGCAACATGAGCACGTATTACCATCTAGTAGGGAGATGCCTTCAATACCGGCCACTAGGGGCAACATGAGCACGTATTACCATCTAGTAGGGAGATGCCTTCAATACCGGCCACTAGGGCCAACATGAGCACGTATTACCATCTAGTAGGGAGATGCCTTCAATACCGGCCACTAGGGCCAACGTGAGCACGTATTACCATCTAGTAGGGAGATGCCTTCAATACCGGCCACTAGGGGCAACGTGAGCACGTATTACCATCTAGTAGGGAGATGCCTTCAATACTGGCCACTAGGGGCAACGTGAGAACATATTACCATCTAGTAGGGAGATTCCTTCAATACCGGCCAATAGGGGCAACATGAGCACATATTACCATCTAGTAGGGAGATGCCTTCAATACCAGCCACTAGGGGCAATGTGAGCACGTATTACCATCTAGTAGGGAGATGCCTTCAATACCGGCCACTAGGGGCAACGTGAGCACGTATTACCATCTAGTAGGGAGATGCCTTCAATACCGGCCACTAGGGCCAACATGAGCACGTATTACCATCTAGTAGGGAGATGCCTTCAATACCGGCCACTAGGGGCAACGTGAGCACCTATTACCATCTAGTAGGGAGATGCTTTCAATACCGGCCACTAGGGGCAACGTGAGCACCTATTACCATCTAGTAGGGAGATGCCTTCAATACCGGCCACTAGGGGCAACGTGAGCACCTATTACCATCTAGTAGGGAGATGTCTTCAATACCGGCCACTAGGGGCAACGTGAGCACCTATTACCATCTAGTAGTCTTAAGTCGTGCGTTTCAGCTCAGAGGATTTATTTAACTAGGCAAGTCAGTTAAGAACAAATGACAATGACGGTCTAGGAACAGTGGGTAAACTGTCTCGATCAGGGGCAGAATGACAGATTTATACCTTGTCAGCTTGGTTACAGGCCCAACGCTCTAACCACTAGGCTACCTGCCGCCCCACTGTAGTCATGCCTCTAGCACCACTCAGGAGGAGAATCTTTTCTGTGTTAACCTAATCACAAACCTTAACTCTTACCTGAACCCGTCAGAATTAATATCTAACCGTAATGCTTACCTGAACCAGTCAGAATTAATATCTAAATGAACCCTTACCTTAAACGGTCAGAATTAACTTCTTATGGCTGCAGGGGCAGTATTGAGTAGCTTGGATGAAAGTTGCCCAGAGGTGCCCAGAGTAAACTGCCTGCTCCTCAGTCCCAGTTGCTAATATATGCATATTATTATTGGTATTGGATAGAAAACACTCTGAAGTTTGTAAAACTGTTTGAATGATGTCTGTGAGTATAACAGAACTCATATGACAGGCAAAAACCTGAGAAGAAATCCAAACAGGACGTGAGAAACCTGAGGTTGGTCAATTTTCAACCCAGCCCCTATTGAATTCACAGTGGGATATGGATGATTTTGCACTTTTTAGGGCTTCCACTAGATGTCAACCGTCTTCAGAAACTTGAATGAGGCTTCGACTGTGTTGTAGGGCTGAATTAGAGCTGAATTAGTCAGGTTACTGGCAGAGAGCCATTTCCTGGTCAAGCGCATTTCACATGATAGCGACCTGCGTTCCATGGTTTCTCTACACACAAAGGAATTCTCCGGTTGGGAACGTTATTGAAGATTTATGATAAAAACATTCTAAAGATTGATTCTATACTTAGTTTGAAATGTTTCTATAACTTTTTAAAGTTTTTGTCCGACGTTATGCTGGACCTGCACGAGCGTTTGGATTTGTGTACCTAACGCCCTAACAAAAGTAGCTACTTGGACATAAATAATGGACATTATCGAACAAATCAAGCATTTATTGTGGACCTAGGATTCCTGGGAGTGCATTCTGATGACGATCATCAAAGGTAAGGGAATATTTATAATGTTATTTCTGATTTCTGTTGACTCCAACATGGCGGATCATTTTATTATATTTCTGAGCGCCGTCTCAGATTATTGCATGGTTTGTTTGTACATTGTGTTTAGATGCATCCTAACTACAATACACTGTGTTTAACTAGAGGCATCCTAAGTACAATAGACTGTGTATAACTAAAGGCATCCTAACAACAATAGACTGTGTTTAGAGGCATCCTAACTACAATACACTGTGTTTAGAGGCATCCTAACAACAATAGACTGTGTTTAGAGGCATCCTAACAACAATACACTGTGTTTAGAGGCTTAAGTCGGGCGTTTCAGCTCAGAGGATTTATTTAATAACTAGACAAGTCAGTTAAGAACAAATTCCTATTTACAATGATGGTCTAGGAGCAGTGGGTTAACTGCCTCGATCAGGGGCAGAATGACAGATTTATACCTTGTCAACTTGGTTACAGGCCCAACGCTCTAACCACTAGGCTACCTGCCGCCCCACTGTAGTCATGCCTCTAGCACCGCGATGCAGGGCCTTAGATCTCTGCGTCACTCAGGAGGAGAATATTTTCTGTGTTAACTTCTTGCGTCGAGCCATCCCGGATCCAGGATCGTGAATACAGCCTCAAGCTCATTACCATAACGCAACGTTAACTATTCATGAAAATCGCAAATTAAATTAAATTAATATGTTAGCTCTCAAGCTTAGCCTTTTGTTAACAACACTGTCATCTCAGATTTTCAAAATATCAACCATAGCAAAACAAGCATTTGTGTAACAGCTAGCGCAGCTAGCGTAGCATTTAGCGTTAGCATCAGCAGGCAACATTTTCATAAAAACCAGAAAATCTTTCAAATAAAATCATTTACCTTTGAAGAACTTCAGATGTTTTCAATGAGGAGACTCTCAGTTTGATAGCAAATACTCAGTTTTTCCTGAAAGATTATTTGTTTAGGAGAAATCGCTCTGTTTGGTGCGTCACGTTTAGCTACGAAAAAAACCTGTATCCAGGAGTGTAATTATCCCCGCAGCTCATTAGCATAACACACTATTCATGAAAATCGCAAATGAAATGAAATTAATATGCTAGCTCTCAAGCTTAGCCTTTTGTTAACAACACTGTCATCTCAGATTTTCATCATTCAAATAAAATAATTTACCTTTGAGGAACTTCAGATGTTTTCAATGAGGAGACTCTCAGTTAGATAGCAAATGCTCCTGAAAGATGATTTGTTTAGGAGAAATCGATTTGTTTAGGAGAAATCGCTTCGTTTGGTGCGTCACGTTTGGCTACCAAAAAAAAACGAAAAATCACTCATCAAATCACTCACCAAATTAACTCCATAATATCGACTGAAACATGGTTAACGTTGTTTAGAATCAATCCTCAAGGTGTTTTTCACATATCTCTTCATGATATATCGTTCGTTGAAAGCCTCCTCTCTCCTCTCAATCACTGGATGACTGCGTGCAGCTTGTAGATTACGCACCAATTTAGACAAAGGACACCGGGCGGACCCCTGGTAAATGTAGTCTCTTATGGCCAATCTTCCAATGATATGCCTACAAATACGTCACAATGCTGCAGACACCTTGGAGAAACGATAGAAAGGGCAGGCTCATTCCCGGCGCATTCACAGCCATATAAGGAGACAATGGAAAACAGAGCCTCAAAAATTCTGCCCATTTCCTGGTTCAAGTTTCATCTTGGTTTCGCCTGTAGCATGAGTTCTGTGGCACTCACAGATAATATCTTTGCAGTTTTGGAAACGTTAGAGTGTTTTCTTTCCAAAGCTGCCAATTATATGCATAGTCGAGCATCTTTTCGTGACAAAATATTGCGCTTAAAACAGGCACGTTTTTTAAATCCATAAATTAAAAGAGCGCCCCCTATATCCAAGAAGTTAACCTAATCCCAAACCTTAACTCTTACCTGAACCAGTCAGAATTAATATCTAAATGAACCCTTAACTTAAACAGGCAGAATTAACTTATTTTGGCTGCAGGGGCAGTATTGAGTAGCTTGAATGAAAGGTGCCCAGAGGTGCCCAGAGTAAAATGCCTGCTCCTCAGTCCCAGTTGCTAATTTATGCATATTATCAGTATTGGATAGAAAACACTCTGAAACTTCTGAAACGGTTTGAATGATGTCTGTGAGTATAACAGAACTCATATGGCAGGCAAAAACCTGAGAAGACATCCAAACAGGAAGTGAGAAATCTGAGGTTGGTCGATTTTCAACCCAGCCCCTATTGAATTCACAGTGGGATATGGACGATTTTGCACTTCTTAGGGCTTCCACTAGATGATGGAAGTCCTGGACATTATCGAACAAATCAAGCATTTATTATGGAACTAGGATTCCTGGGAGTGCATCCTGATGACGATCATCAAAGGTAAGGGAATATTTATAATGTTATTTCTGACTTCTGTTGACTCCCCCAAAAAAATTCTGAGCGCCGTCTCAGATTATTGCATGGTTTGCTTTTTTCATAGAGTTATTTTGAAATCTGACACAGTGGTTGCATTAACTTCTTAAGGTATAGGGGGCAGCATTTTCACTTTTGGATAAATAGCGTGCCCAATTTCAACTTCCTACTACTCTTGCATATTATTAGTAGATCTGGATAGAAAACACTCTAAAGTTTCTAAAACTGTTTGAATCATGTCTGTGAGTATGCCAGAATGTATGTAGCAGGCAAAACCCCAAGGACTAACCGTTCATATTCCTTTATTTTTTTGGGTGTCTGTCTGTTCATTGGCAAATTATATTTCTTAGGAACCTGTTTTCAGTTCCAACCGCTTCCACTGGATGTCACCAGTCTTTGGAATTTGGTTGAGTTATTCATTTGTGCAATGAAGAAGTAGGCCATCTAGGAACTGGGTAACACTGTTGAGAGTGCGCAAGATGTGAAAAGTAGCATGGATTGTTGTCTTCCTGTATTGAACACAGATAGACCCGTCTACAATTTGATCGATAATTAACGTTTAAAAATACCTAAAGTTGTATTACAAACGTAGTTTGAAGGCAACTTTTGAAATATTTTGTAGTGACTTTGCGTTTTTTGGAAGATGTTTTTTCTGGATTTTTATATCATTTTTTGAATTTGCCGCGCTGCATTTTCCCTGTTTTTTGCCCAAGTGGGACGCAACCGTTCCACTATCTAATTAAGGAGGGGTATGTCTATAATTCCATGTGTATAACTTGTATTTTCATCTACATTTATGATTAGTATTTCTGTTGAGTCGATGTGGCTATGCAAAATCGCTGGATGTTTATGGAACTAGTGAATGTAACGCGCCAATGTAAACTCTGATTTTTTATATAAATATGAACTTTATCAAACAAAACATACATGTATTGTGTAACATGAAGTCTTATGAGTGTCATCTGATGAAGATCATCAAAGGTTAGTGATTCATTTTATCTCTATTCGTGCTTTTTGTGACGCCTCTCTTTGGCTGGAAAAATGGCTGTGTTTTTCTGTAGCTTGGTGGTGACCTAACATAATCGTTTGTGGTGCTTTCGCTGTAAAGCCTATTTGAAATCGGACACTGTGGTGGGATTAACAACAAGATTACCTTTAAAACTGTATAAAATACATGTATGTTTGAGGACTTCTAATTATGAGATTTCTGTTGTTTTGAATATGGCGCCCAGCACTTTCACTGGCTGTTGTCATATCGATCCCGTTAACGGGATTGCAGCCATAAGACGTTTTAATATCTAAATGAACCTTTAACCAGTCAGAATTCATTTCTAAACTTAATATGTTAAACCTATCCCAAACCTTAATATATATATATATACAGATGTTGAAATTAATAATATAAAATATGATTTGTGATTTTTTTGTAATTTTAGCAGCAATATATAAAAATGTAATGAAAAATGTAAAGTACACGTTGGCTATACATTGGGTGTGGGGTTATGTTTGTATGTATGTGTATGACCCATAAAATATGTTTGTATGTATGTGTATGACCCATAACCTATGTTTGTGTGTGTATATATACATATTGTGGATTAGAGGGAGCATGGCCGAGATGCGTGTGTCTGCCGCCCCCCCCCCCCCCCCACCCCTCACATGAAATAGCCTATTTGAAGCTGTTGAGGGGAGGGCAGGACCACAACAATGGACAAAGTGAAATGGAGACAGTATATACAGCTGGTCTGTCATAATATAATAGAGACAGTAGATCCAGATTAAATGTCATAATATAAAATAGACAGTAGATCTAGCTGATCTGTCATAATATAAATGAGACGTTGGATCTAGCAGTTCTATAATAATATATTCAATCTTATGTTCACTGTACTCTATACATAACTGTTTATTATACCTGTTGATACAGGGCTCATATGTGAAACTCTTCTAACTGAACATTTTCTTTCACAGTGACACTGACTCCGAATGGGAGCCCCCATTGCCAAGGTGTCCATCCCCCACTGAAGCTGGTTCATCCAGCCGGACACCTGTTGTCTCAGCTCTGCTGGGGCTTGGACCACAAAAAAATGTCTCCATTCCAACTGCAATAAAGGACTACAACAAGAGCATGGGAGGTGTGGACCGGTCAGATGCGCAGATCGTTCTCCATAAGACGATGAAATGGTACAAGACCTTCTTCTATCATTTCATCGACATTGCTGTGGTGAATTCATTCATCCTACACAAGGAAATGGCTAAGAGCTGTGGAAAGCCCCCCCCCCATCTCACAGCTAGCCTTCAGAGAGCTGCTCATCAAGGAGCTTGCTGGCTACAGCACCACAGCACCACTGCACCATGTTCTGGCCCCTCTACCTCTGTCCATTCTGCTCCTGCCACAAGTGGTGTTCATCTGCCCAAATGTATTTCTGCAGGCATGGATGTCCCTCAGGGCCAAAAGGGCACAGCATGGAGGCGTCGCTGTGTTCTTTGCAAAATGAAGTCCCCCATCACCTGCATCACATGCTTGGTGACCCTCTGCTTTACAGCAGAAAGAGACTGTTATGGTACCTGGCATCAGCAGCACAATATTGTGTAGAGGACTGAGGGTCTTCCAAATATTGAAAGTGTTATTTTGTAAATGTATATATATATTTTTTCATGTTTCTTCTCCATTTTTTTTTTTTTTGGGGGGGGGGGGGGGGGTGTTAGAATGCCATTTTGGTATTTTGTATATAGTTATTCCATTCAAAATGTATAACGTCACCAATTTGGCCACTTGGGTACATTTGGGCTACTTGTGTGGGACACCTGCGTGACTTCATGATAAATGTCATGTAGCACACATTTTGGAAGTTATCATTCTGAAACTTTGCACAAGTACTGTTGCCCTCTTATGTTTTGCACTGAAATTGTCCCCATCATCCTATCGGAATGTTTGTTTTGTCTTGTTCATTTTAAAGATGATGATACAACAATAAAAAGAAAACAGTTATGTTTTTTTTCATTGTATTATCTAAACCAGATCTATTGTGTTATATTCTCCTACATTCAATTCACATTTACACAAACTTCAGAGTGTTTTCTTTCAAATGAAACCAAGAATATGCATATCCTTGGTTCTGGGCCTGAGCTACAGGCAGTTAGATTTGGGTATGTCTTCAGGCGGGAATTGAAAAAAATAGAGGGGTAGCTGTAAGAGGTTTTAACATAAAACATCAATAATGTTCCAACCGGAGAATTATTTTGTCTTCAGAGAAGCACTGGAACGAGAAGTAACTCTGTCGGGAGCGCGTGTCATGAGACCAAGGCTCTCTGCCAGACCACTGACTCAAAGAGGTCTCATTTATAGTAGAATCCTCTAGTTGACATCTACTGGAAGCCCTAGGAAGTGCAACCTCATCCATTTCTCATTGTGTATTCAGTAGGCCAAGCTTTGAAAAACTACAAACCTCAGATGTCCCACTTCTTGGTTGAATTTTTCTCAGGTTTTCGCCTGCCATATGAGTTCTGTTATACTCACAGACATCATTCAAACAGTTTTAGAAACTTCAGAGTGTTTTCCATCCAATACTAATAGTAATATGCATATATTAGCATCTGGGACAGAGTAGGAGACAGTTCACTCTGGGCATGCTATTCATCCAAAAGTGAAAATGCTGTCCCCTATCCCAAAAAGGTTAAATTCCTTATCCAAATGGCCCTCCCATGAGGCTGATTCAGACCACAACGGAAAGCCATGATAGAGGTCAATTGTCATACCACCCTTCCACAGTAGTTTCTTACTATATTAAACAAATGAAAGAAAAAACATCAAACTTTTTCTACATGTTGTTTCCCAGGTTCCCAGAACATTCCCTTATCAAAATAATTTGCGTGTTTAATTAAACCTCAGAAAATAAAACTTCTAATATTCCATGTGTGTGTACCCCTTTAAGATTTCATCCCTCTAGGAAAAATGGAAATCTCCTCAAACACAAACGTTGACTGTAAACAAAACCTAATGATAATGAAAATTCCATTGTACTCCCTCTAATCATTAGTTTGACACACACAACTGTGATTAATGTGCACCGTTCCTGTAAAATTGGAACAATATTCGTCATCGGATGAGGAAGAGTAGTCGGACCAAAGTGCAGGGTGGTAAGTGTTCATGTTCGTTTATTGAACTGAACACTAATACAAAATAACAAGAGAATAAATTAAACCGAAACAGTCCCTTAAGGGGCAAGCACTAAACAGAAAATAACTACCCACAAAATCTATGTGGGAAGAAACTACCTAATTATGGTTCCCAATCAGAGACAACGATAGACAGCTGTTCCTGATTGAGAACCATACCCGGCCAAAACAAAGAAATACAAAACATAGAAAAAGGACATCGAGTGACCACTCAAATCACACCCTGACCAAACCAAAGAGACATAAAAAGCTCTCTACGGTCAGGGCGTGACAAAAATAAAATGAACTCAACCTGCAATCCACTTTACTAACCTGACATTGTTCCACTTAATGGAAACAGATTATAATGTCAGAATAGTTAACTTCCTGTTCCAATTCACTGGTGTTACCTAAACAATCAAATAAAAAAACTATCATCAAAAACTATCACGAATCGTAAAGGTTTTAACTATTCAGACCTGTGTTCCTCTCAGCCAAATATAAGCTACATTTATAAAATATGTCAGTCAATCCATAAGAATGAAAAACATTTCGGTGGGCACCCCTCTATCGCCATTATCTCTCTCAGCTACTATTTAGAATTTCTTTAATTTAGGTAACTGTCTCTTCTATGATTCAGTCATTTAAATACGACTCCATTCTCAATACGTTATTCCAGCAGATGGTTTAGGCAACACAACGTATTACATGGAAATCGCCTCGCTATTATTTTGAATGAATTAGTATTTTATTAATTGAACCTAAACAAGCTCTTAAAACGAACTAACAACCGTATCTCTCCCGGCAAAACATGTTTCAGTGTTATAGGAACGGATAGCCGTTCCATGAATTGATGTCCATACTATGATCTTTTCCCCATTACTCTGTGCCCCGGGGGGAGTGTCGTCTGCACAGATTGCTATACGACACGCCCCAGTATCACAGAGGAATTTAATTTTCTTTCCCATTACGGTTAAAGTCAACTAGGGTTTCTGTTCCTGTTGCAATGTCAAATCAATAGTTCCTCAATCAAAAAAACTTCACAATTCTGTTCCGACATCCGATCTCTCGCGTCTCGCTACCGCTCTCCTCTGCCCCTGAAACTCCTCCTCTTCCTCCTCTTCCTCAGGCTGGGGGCGTCTGCTTCTTTTGTCCCTTCTCCTGTCTTTCTTGTTCTGACAATCACCGTGATTGTGCCCTACTTTCTTGTTCCGACAATCACCGTGATTCTGCCCTACTTTCTTGTTCCGACAATCACCGTGATTGTGCCCTACTTTCTTGTTCTGACAATCACCGTGATTCTGCCCTGCTTTCTTGTTCCGACAATCACCGTGATTCTGCCCTACTTTCTTGTTCCGACAATCACCGTGATTGTGCCCTACTTTCTTGTTCCGACAATCACCGTGATTCTGCCCTACTTTCTTGTTCCGACAATCACCGTGATTGTGCCCTACTTTCTTGTTCTGACAATCACGTGATTGTGCCCTACTTTCTTGTTCTGACAATCACCGTGATTGTGCCCTACTTTCTTGCAGTGCACTGCATGGTGCCTCACAATCCCGAGCAAAGTGACCTAACTCGTTACAATTATAACATTTCTCACCATATCTATCTCTGTCCTTATCTCCTCTTCTGTTAGCCTTCCACCCCTTTCTGTCAGGGCTGGTTATCTCCTCTTCGGTTAGCCTTCCACCCCTTTCTGTCAGGGCTGGCTATCTCCTCTTCGGTTAGCCTTCCACCCCTTTCTGTCAGGGCTGGTTATCTCCTCTTCGGTTAGCCTTCCTCCCCTTTCTGTCAGGGCTGGTTATCTCCTCTTCGGTTAGCCTTCCACCCCTTTCTGTCAGGGCTGGTTATCTCCTCTTCGGTTAGCCTTCCACCCCTTTCTGTCAGGGCTGGCTATCTCCTCTTCGGTTAGCCTTCCACCCCTTTCTGTCAGGGCTGGTTATCTCCTCTTCGGTCAGCCTTCCACCCCTTTCTGTCAGGGCTGGTTATCTCCTCTTCGGTTAGCCTTCCACCCCTTTCTGTCAGGGCTGGTTATCTCCTCTTCTGTTAGCCTTCCACCCCTTTCTGTCAGGGCTGGTTATCTCCTCTTCAGTTAGCCTTCCACCCCTTTCTGTCAGGGCTGGTTATCTCCTCTTCTGTTAGCCTTCCACCCCTTTCTGTCAGGGCTGGCTATCTCCCCCAGAGTGGCTATTAAGTATTCTGCCCCCTTCAGCTTCTTCTTAGTCTCCTTGCTTTTACCGGGCTGTTCATAATGAATTGTATATATTTTCACTTCTCCCAGTTCTGCTAGTCCCCACCCCACCAAGGTTTTCTTTATGGTACTGCTAAACTCGGGGCGCATTCCGCCGAGGAAAGCTATCTTCAGCTGCTGGTGATATGCAGTGTTAAAACCATCTACTAGGGGGGAGGGGGGGGGGGGGGCTCTGTTAACCCACTGTTGGCGTTAAACACATCCTTCTGTCTCTCTAAGTACTGACTGTCGGTCTCACCATCCCCCTGCCTACATCCGGAAACCTTAGGGAAGTCTGCGTGTCGGTGATAATAAACCCTCAAATTATTATACAATTCTGTAATTATAACAACGTAATCGCCATCTGCTGCCCATGGCACTGTGTAATTAAATGGTTAATTCCCGGCACCCAATGCCCTCGTACAGCTGCCCATGGCACTGTGTAATTAAATGGTTATACCCCGGCACCCAATGCCCTCGTACAGCTGCCCAGTCCTTCTCCGCCAACTGCTGTACCGCTGTCTCCACTTGTCCTGTGTTTAACTTGAAACTGGCTGTCAAACCTTCTAGATCCCTCCTAGATCCTTCCATGCCTGTTTTAGGGTGTAGCATTCCTTCCACCGCTCTTTCTACATCCCTATAGGTCCATGCCCTATACACTTCTAACATAGGTTCCTGTCCTGCGTCCCCAGCCTGTGGGTTGGGCAAGGCAATTAGAGGATACTGACTAGCCTCCCTTTCATCTTCTTCAATCCAGCCACTCTGCTACTCCTCTCCTCCCTGGGCTGTGGTTATGCAACTTCAGCCTTCTGAGTGGTAAAGCCCTGTCTCTACCTCTTTCCCCTGCATCCTGTCGCTTGTTCATCCTACGTCCTAGTTCGGTTAAATCTGTCATGACTTTCCCTATGGTAGCTAGCCCTATCCTATCCTCATCCGACTCTACCCCTCCCTCTGCTCCAGGAGGTTCCCTGTATGGGGGTGGTGGGGGTGGGACGGGAAGCTGCTGTCTCCGCACCACCACGGTTTCTTCATCAGGATTCTCTCTCCACGCCTGGTCTATCCGGGTGGGATATAATTTAGGCTTATGAGAGACCTCCAGAGGAGCCGTGGGAGTTATTGCTCTCTGTTGCTTGCAACTTACATCTTCCTTCTTCTTTTCTCCCTCAGCTCTCTTCCTCGCCTCGGCTAACCAAACCCTCGCTGTGTCTAGCCCCTCTGCCCGTTGTTTATCTGCCTTGTCTCCACATGACTTACGTATCTAACTTATCATTAGTTCCAACTTTTCTACGTCCAAATTTCCATCAAATTCATACTCCGTCCTCTACAGAAGTAGACATTTCTTTTATCTTATAAATGCATATATACATATACATATAATTCCGGAACCTCCTTTGAGGATTTACTGGCCATTGTTAGCAAACCTTGGAGTTACTATGCTTATGCTCACAATCTATGTGTATCTATTTCTATGATCTATGTATTTGCTTTTTAATTTTATCCAATTACTATAGTTGCTCTCCTGCCTGATTTTGCCGTTAATATCTCGTATCTCACTCCACTATATTAGGCTTCCTTTCTTATATCTCCTTTCTGTTAGTTTACATAGGTTGTGTCCACTGATAGTCGTGGTGGTAGCCACTGATACCTCGTGTCATTACGCATCTAGTTTATATTGGTACGTGTCATTTCGGATCTAGTTTACGTTGGTACTGCAGATACCTCGTGTCATTTCGGATCTAGTTTACATTGGTATCGTGTCATTTCGGACCTTCTGTTGCCTAGGTGGCTCTACACCCAATTCATCTTTTCCAATTGCCTAGAATACTACCTATTTCAGGGTTCTCTACACAACATTCTAAAAATAGGTCACCAGGTACAAATGCCCTATGGGAATTTTAAAATCAACACCTAAACTACACAAAAACAATCAAATATATTTCTGAATGTAGCCCGAGCGTCATTTCCCCATAATTTGTGAATAGAGATTTACTGACCTTCTCGTAGACTGGGAAAAGCAATGTAGGTTGGATCTTGTCACCACCTCTGTCGTGTACCAGTTCACCACTGGCCTGAAGTAAATCCTCAATTCAGAGGTCAGGTCTTTGTCTTACAGATCCTGGATCCGCCCGTGCACAGTTTTTAGCAGTTCCTTGGGACGACAGAGGCAGGTATTGAGATCCGTCTCTCGAAGGACCAAATTGTTGCTAGAATTATGTTCTCTAGGTTCATAACCCAATTCAATTATACTACTCAGTCTGCAACTTAAACCTATAATTTGTAAGATACTGTAAGATACTAAAAATTACACTTGTGGATATATAATTCTGCTGACTAAAACCACACACATCATTAGAATAATCTCATGATTCTAATCAATTTCATCATGATTCTAATCAATTTCATACAATCATATGGTTTCACGGTGGAATATTCTAATTATTCATATGAATATATAAATCCCATCAACAGTGATTCCAAACATCTTCCATTTAAGAATGATGGAGGCCACTGTGTTCTTGGGGACTTTCATTGCTGCAGAATTTTTTTTGTACCTTTACCCAGATATGTGCCTCGACAAAATCCTGTCTCGGAGCTCTACGGACAATTCCTTCAACCTCATAGCTTGGTTTTTGACAGGTGTGTGCCTTTCCAAATCATGTCCAATCAATTTAATTGACCACAGGTGGACTCCAATCAAGTAGTAGAAACATCTCAAGGATGATCAATGGAAACAGGATGCACCTGAGCTCAATTTCGAGTCTCATAGCAAAGGGTCTGAATACTTATGTAAATCACATATTTCTGTTTTATTTTTATTTTTACATTTCCCCAAATTCTTAAAATATGTTTTTGGTTTGTTATTATGGGGTATTGTGCGTACATTTCTGAGGAAATAGTTTTATTTAATCCATTTTAGAATAAGGCTGTAACGTAACAAAATGTGTAAAAAAGTCAAGGGGTCTGAATACTTTCCGAAGGCACTATACATTTAGAGGTGAACAGCATAGAACCCCACAGTGAGAGTCTCTCCACACACACACACACACACACACACGCACACACACACACACACACACACACAGTCCCCTGTTTATACACCAGTCCCTTGTGTCGTGTCTTTAGTATCATTAAAGTGAAGACTGTTATTTTTTCAATTCAATTCTCTGTAATTATTATTACGCGATTAAACTAATCATGTACATTTAATCATCTAGGAAATGTAATAACTAGGAAGTCGGGGCAAAATCTTCAGATTACAAAGTAAAAATGTCCTAATATAACTCTTAAGTCTTCTGATTAATGAATTATTCTTTACCTCATGTTAGTCTCATTCCAAATGTCGTAAATTGTTGGTTATCTTCACAAACCCAGCCTTTACTATGAATCATCCATACACCAATTGTCTTAATCATTTATTTACTAACTAACTAAATAATCACAGAAATGCACAAACAAACAAACAGTAGATATGGTTACAAGGAAATGATTAGGGAGGTTCCCTAGTGGGCTAAGCCGATATGACGGCTTGGTGGACAAAGGGGACTGGGTGTGGACTGAGAAGGGCGCGAAAGACAAAAAATGAGTCACTACACAGTTGATAATTATATTAATGGAAAGCTAATCCTTTGCACATGAATGTTCACTCATTCAGGAATAATTGCAATCAATATATATTTACGCTCAGTGAGTTGTCGTGATCTCTGTTGGAATCATCCGTCTTTCTGTTGGAAAGTTCATCCAAGCGTCTCTCTGCTTCCTGGAGTCTTATGTGGCTAACTCTTATGGCTGAGATCCCGCTAACGGGATATATATGACAACAGCCAGTGAAAGTGCAGGACGCCAAATTCAAACAACAGAAATCTCAGAATTAAAATTCCTCAAACATACAAGTATCTTATACCATTTTAAAGGTAATATTGTTTGGTAATCCCACCACAGTGTCCGATTTCAAAAAGGCTTTACAGCGAAAGCACACCAAATGATTATGTTATGTCACCGCCAAGTCACAGAGAAACACAGACATTTTTCCAGCCAAAGAGAGGAGTCACAAAAAGCAGAAATAGAGATAAAATTAACCACTAACCTTTGATAATCTTCATCTGATGACACTCATTGGACTTTATGTTACACAATACATGTATGTTTTGTTCGATTAAGTTCATATTTATATCCAAAAATCTCATTTTACATTGGCGTGTTATGTTCAGTAGTTCCAAAACATGCTGTGATTTTGCAGACAGCCACATCCATTTACAGAAATACTCATAACAAACATTGATAAAAGATACAACTATTATACATGGAACTTTAGATAAACTTCTCCTTAATGCAACCGCTGTCTCAGATTTCTAAAAAACTTTACGGAAAAAGCATACCATGCAATAACCTGAGTACAGTGCTGAGAGACCAAAACAGCCAAAGAAATATCCGCCATGTTGTGGAGTCAACATTAGTCAGAAATAGCATTATAAATATTCACTTACCTTTGGTAATCTTCATCAGAATGTACTCCCAGGAATCCCAGTTCCACAATAAATGTTTGATTTGTTCGATAAAGTTCATAATTTATGTCCAAATACCTCCTTTGTGTTGGCGAGTTCAGCCCTGTAATCCAAATTAGTGACAAGCGAGCAGACGAACAGATGAAAAGTCAAAAGTTCCGTTACAGTCCGTAGAAACATGTCAAACGAAGTGTAGTATCAATCTTTAGGATGTTTTAAACATAATCTTCAATAATGTTCCAACCGGAGAATTCCTTTGTCTGTAGAAATGCAATGGAACAGAAGCTAACTTACACATGAACGTGCATGGTCAGCTAATGGCACTCTGCCAGACCCCTGACTCATTCCCCTCTCGTTCGGCCCCTCTTCACAGTAGACGCATCAAACAAGGTTCTAAAGACTGTTGACATCTAGTGGAAGCCTTAGGAAGTGCAACATGACCAACATCCCACTCTATTGTCAATAGGGGATGAGTTGAAAAACTACAAACCTCAGATTTCCCACTTCCTGTGTGGATTTTTTCTCAGGTTTTTGCCTGCCATATGAGTTATGTTATACTCACAGACATCATTCAAACAGTTTTAGAAACTTCAGAGTGATTTCTATCCAAACATACCGATAATATGCATATCTTAGCTTCTCGGACTGAGCAGCAGGCAGTTTACTCTGGGCACCTCTTTGCACCTTATTCATCCAAGCTACTCAATACTGCCTCCAGCCATAAGAAGATTTAAACCTGATTTATTTTTCCATAATCAAACGGCTTACTATTTAGGATGTAAGTATGTATTGGTATTCAGACAGAGCCAAAGTATACACCAGGCATTGTCTAATAGTCATGTCTTTGATTCTGTTGTCACATTAGTAGTAACAGACCTGTAGGGACGACAGAGATCAGTTAGCCTGTTGATTCTGTAGTCACATTAGTAGTAACAGACCTGTAGGGACGACAGAGATCAGTTAGCCTGTTGATTCTGTAGTCACATTAGTAGTAACAGACCTGTAGGGACGACAGAGATCAGTTAGCCTGTTGATTCTGTAGTCACATTAGTAGTAACAGACCTGTAGGGACGACAGAGATCAGTTAGCCTGTTGATTCTGTAGTCACATTAGTAGTAACAGACCTGTAGGGACGACAGAGATCAGTTAGCCTGTTGATTCTGTAGTCACATTAGTAGTAACAGACCTGTAGGGACGACAGAGATCAGTTAGCCTGTTGATTCTGTAGTCACATTGGTAGTAACAGACCTGTAGGGACGACAGAGATCAGTTAGCCTGTTGATTCTGTAGTCACATTAGTAGTAACAGACCGGTAGGGACGACAGAGATCAGTTAGCCTGTTGATTCTGTAGTCACATTAGTAGTAACAGACCTGTAGGGACGACAGAGCATAGAGATCCCATTAAACCCTCAAATATCCAGAGCAGGATGATAATGGCAGCCATTGTGGTTCATGTCCATTCAGTGGGGTCCTCTCATGGTAGCCATTGTGTTTCATGTCCATTCAGTGGCGTCCTCTCATGGCAGCCATTGTGGTTCATGTCCATTCAGTGGCGTCCTCTCATGGCAGCCATTGTGTTTCATGTCCATTCAATGGTGACCTCTCATTAGTAGTAACATGCTCCAATTGGATGTTCCTTATGTTCCATTTGGATACGAACAGGGGGCAGAGGAAGTGTGACGTATGGTGTGACGTACAGTATGACGTATAACTAGCTAAAATAGCAAGTTAACGCCTGATCGTTTGATATCGATATTGACATGTGTCTATTGACAGTAAATCTGGACCCAGCCTGGGAGGGCCATCATCTGGTGTCTATTGACAGTAAAGATGGACCCAGTCTGGGAGGGACATCATCTGGTGTCTATTGACAGTAAAGCTGGACCCAGTCTGGGAGGGACATCATCTGGTGTCTATAGATAATAAAGCTGGACACAGTCTCGGAGGGACATCATCTGGTGTCTATTGACAGTAAAGCTGGACCCAGTCTGGGAGGGACATCATCTGGTGTGTTAGGTTATTAATGAACCCTCAGAGTAATTCTACAGATAAACTCTGGCAGGTCTAGTCTGGTATTTTATTTTAATTAACATAAATCTTTCAATTTGATGACATGAATTAATCATAAAGGGTCAAGGAGAAACTGAAGTGTTGGGAGGGCGTCATCTGTTGTGTTATTATTCTAGCCTCTGAGGAATGAATGCACTGTTTTGTATTTCCCTTTGAGGAAGAGAGAGAGAAAGAGAGAGAGAGACAGAGAGAGAGACAGAGAGAGAGAGAGAGAGAGAGACAGAGAGAGAGAGAGAGAGAGAGAGAGAGAGAGAGACAGAGAGAGAGAGAGAGAGAGAGAGAGAGAGCTTACTGTCCAGTCAGATCAAGCCACAAGGACCTTCTATGGTTGAAGAATTTACTCCACAATGCTATTTATAGCTTCCGTCATTACTTTAGACTGCTCCTTCACGTAAATCCAGAAAAAAAATAAGATATAATGGTGTTGATTGTAATGGGGATCTGTTTTGGGTCGTGTACTGTAGCCATGTCCACAAAATCTCATTCAAGTTGAATCGTTACTTACTTAGTCCTTTTCCTGGGTGAGAGAGAAGGCAGCAACAGATGAATCGTTGCTCTTTGGTTACATATTGAAGCAGGATTTTAGATTTTTGACACTGAAGACAGACAGACAGTTGTGTGTGTGTGTGTGTGTGTGTGTGTGTGTGTGTGTGTGTGTGTGTGTGTGTGTGTGTGTGTGTGTGTGTGTGTGTGTGTGTGTGTGTGTGTGTGTGTGTGTTTGTGTGCACGCGCGCGCGCAGAAGAACCCTATTAGTTTTCCAAGCATTTGATGAAGTGCTATTCAGCAGAGAGGAGCGGTGGGAGAGACAGAAACCTTCCTCTCTCTCTCCTGCAGCACTCTCTCCTGTCTGCACGCCCCCTCCTTTTTCTCCTGGCACACTGCTTCTATCATCTATATATATGTAACTCACATATCGAGAGACAACGAACACGAAACAGAGTATTGATGTGTCCTTTGTGTATATATCTTGATCCCTGTTATAGACTGGTAGTTTTAATAACCTGTAATATAGTTCTAATGACCTGTAATATAGTTCTAATGACCTGTAATATAGTTCTAATGACCTGTAATATAGTTCTAATGACCTGTAATAGAGTTCTAATGACCTGTAATATAATTCTAATGACCTGTAATATAGTTATATTGACCTGTAATATAATTCTAATGACCTGTAATAGAGTTTTATTGACCTGTAATATAATTCTAATGACCTGTAATATAATTCTAATGACCTGTAATATAGTTCTAAAGACCTGTAATAGAGTTCTAATGACCTGTAATAGAGTTTTATTGACCTGTAATATAATTCTAATGACCTGTAATATAATTCTAATGACCTGTAATATAGTTCTAGTGACCTGTAATATAATTCTAATGACCTGTAATATAATTATAACGACCTGTAATATAATTCTAATGACCTGTAATATAGTCATACTTACCTGTAATATAATTCTAATGACCTGTAATATAGTTCTAATGACCTGTAATATAGTTCTAGTGACCTGTAATATAATTCTAATGACCTGTAATATAGTCATACTTACCTGTAATATAGTTCTAATGACCTGTAATATAGTTCTAATGACCTGTAATATAGTTCTAGTGACATGTAATATAATTCGAATGACCTGTAATATAGTTCTAATGACCTGTAATAGCGATGTAATGACCTGTAATATAGTTCTAATGACCTGTAATATAGTGCTAATGACCTGTAATAGCGATGTAATGACCTGTAATATAGTTCTAATGGCCTGTAATATAGTTCTAATGACCTGTAATAGCGATGTAATGACCTGTAATATAGTTCTAATGGCCTGTAATATAGTTCTAATGACCTGTAATATAGTTCTAATGACCTGTACTAGAATTCTAATTAGACTAAAAAGGTGAAGTGCACATGTTAGACATGAAAATTGAGAAACGCCTCATTAGTTCTCTATCAACAACACGGGATTTATTCCACACAATAGAATACAAAATGATCCATGACAAGCACACAATCATAATATTCGATTCAATGTTGCCTCAAATAGTACTTTACATGTTTTGATAGTGAAGAACAACATTTTCAGACCAACATGTCACACAATCATTAAAGAAAATATTCTGAAACTATTATTTGACTTAAAATACTTGAATGGTATGTTCTTCAAATCCTAATTAAGCCTGTTCTGTAATGAGCGTTCCTGTTGTTTTCATAAAATCTTCGTTGACGTTACAATACGTGTTATCGAATTAAAGCTAAACGTCCGTGTGTAAGGGCGTGCGTGCGTGTGTGTGTGTGCGCACAACGTCTTCGTAGTTTGCACCGAGCGCAACAGCGCGCATCCACAGTCAGAGTGGAATCCAGGGTCTCTGAGACCTCGCGTTATTAGCTTATACCCGCAGCGCTTCGGTTCGGTTCGCTTCCTCCCAACAACAGGTGTAAAGGAGCGGCTGGATGAACAGACAGAAATCGAGGATAAGAGAATATAACCAGAGGATATTTGCAAACAGTTGTAATCGTAAAGAAGTAGGTTATATGTCCTACAAGATTGACGGAGTTCACTTCATCGTCTTTCTATGCGCGCTGCGCACGCTTTCCATCCTGTCTGCCCCAGTTTTCTGCGCTATAGGCTGCACCATTTCTATCTCTTTCTAACGGAAAAAGAGAAGAGATTATGAAGAAAAACAACTGTGCTCTGTTAATGGATGTCCTCCACACACACGGAATAATGGAATAAAGTAGGATATAGGTTACTCTGAAGATAAAAACATATGCATTTATCATCAAGGATTCGACGATGTGAAGTCCTCTTATAGAACACGGATTGTTATAGGTTATTCGTTTAGTACCTAAATACGGAATACAAGCATAGTTATTTTTTTGTTTTGTTTTGAAAACCAGTTGTTGCATCCCCTAAACGCGGAATAGCCTGGAAAGAAGAGGCACCTTTCTATGTGGGTTCAATTGATATATCCCTAAACATCCACGGCGAAATGTGAGTTATATGTTGTATTTACTTTGAGTCATCATACACAGTCTAAAAATAATGTTGTCTAGGCTATTTGTGGGTTCAGATCGGTAAAGAAGGAACTGGTGATCGAGTTAATAAAATTCAGTGCACTGCGCACTGGTGCGTGCCGATTTGTCTCGGACTAGCGTAGCTCTGGAAAAACCCTAGGCGGCATCCCTAGAGTTTTCAGCAGTTTAGCTTCACCCACTTCTGGCTCCGTATGAACTCATTTTTAGAGTTAGGGTTCCCCCACAGCCATATCTCCGTGTAACAGCGCTTGTTTACGGAAAGTCGACTACCTGTGCTGATCTGAGTATCTGAGTCTCTGAACACCTGTATGTGCACGGAAGACGGACCCTACAAAACGTGTTGTCACTGAATAATACTATCGGCTGCAACTGTTAAAACAGTGAATCGTAAGTTTATATTGTGCGTTTGTAAAATGATTTTGATTTGATATGAAAGTAGAGGACTTCATGTTTTTTGTACCATACCACACAACTGAGCATCGATTCACGTTCAAATGGAGTATTTGTCTGTTTAGAGCCAATTCCCCTCTAAACAGAGCATCTAGTTAAAGGGATGCCCGTTATCCACTTCCCCAGAGTTAGGTAAACTTGTGGATACCATTTGTATGTCTCTGTCCAGTATGATGGAAGTTACATATATTTCCTCGAGCCAATCCCAGCTAGCAAAGAGGAATCGGCCCTGAAGCAGCCGTCTTCCAGTGTGCCTGAACGGATTAAATCGGCCCGGAATCTGGTGTCGGATTCGGCCAGGAATCAAAATTAATGACTGCCCAGAAACGGGCAGTTTCCATCTACCGACTTTGACCGGTATCTTACCAGAATCCCCTCAGAAGGGGCCCGATTCAAAATTTAAATACATGTTTTCAAAATTACCTGATTTAGTCATTTTAAATATTAATATTGAATGCATACAAATTATACCATCCACAAGAAAACCATTTTGTGTCAGATGAAACACCATACACATGATGACAGTGTCAACGCCTGGCCCGCCACAGGAGTCGCTACAGCCAATGGGACAAGGGCATCCTGGCAGGCCAAACCCTCCCCCAACTCGGACAATTGTGTGTTGCCTCATGGATCTCCGGGTCGCGGCCGGCACAGGTCTCGAACCAGCATCTGGAGCAGCTCAGTTTGCACTGCAACTCAGTGTCTTAGACTTCTGCGCCACTGGGGAGGTTCCATTTGTGGGGGTTTTCCAAGTTTTTAATGTTCATCTTTTGCCTTGCACAAAGTATGAAAACACTAAAATACTACGCAGGATTCTTAAAGAATTTCATTTAAATCTTAAATGTATGTTTTTTATCACAAATAATTAGAAAATATGGAAAAATAAATAATGAAATGTTAATTATATAAAGCAGCCTGTGTAATCATCTGCCAGAGAGTCGCCCCAATCGGCCCGAGCCCCAAGTAATACATTTGGGCCAGATAACTCACACGAGAATCGTCCCGAGCTCAATCCCCACATCCTATCCATAAGTAATACGGCCGAAGGCGGCCCAGACCTGGGCCATATGACGTCGGCCAAGTCTAACTCTCAGCCGAGTGACCCGACTCTCAGCCGGAATCGGCCCAGATCCACTGCGCTAGCTGGGATGCTAACTAGCTTTGGAGCAATGAATGGAAGTCTATGGGTATCTATGCTAGTTAGTATTGGCTCGCAAACCTATCTCCAACTTCCTTCATAATGGACACAAATACATACAAATAGTATCCAATAGTTAATCTGATTCTGAGGAAGTAGATAAAGAGCCTCGTTGCCAAAATCTGAAAGTATCCTTTTAAGCTCTGCCTGTTAATGAAGGGGTGTAGACTTTGGCTACTGAACTTCGGCTACTGAACTTCGGCTACTGAACTTCGGCTACTGAACTTCGGCTACTGAACTTCGGCTACTGAACTTCGGCTACTGAACTTCGGCTACTGAACTTCGGCTACTGAACTTCGGCTACTGAACTTCGGCTACTGAACTTCGACTACTGAACTTCGGCTACTGAACTTCGGCTACTGAACTTCGGCTACTGAACTTCGGCTACTGAACTTCGGCTACTGAACTTCGGCTACTGAACTTCGGCTACTGAACTTCGGCTACTGAACTTCGGCTACTGAACTTCGGCCTCAAGAAACAATGTTCGAACAGCAAACAAAGAAAAAAAAAACAGCCGAACATCAAAACGAACAAAAACGTCAGTAAACGTTTTCATAATAGCTGTTTTGACTGGGGAGGCTTTACTGAGCAGCGAGTTGGTGGCGGATGATGGATGCAATGGAGATCAGCGGTGTAGGTGATCTAAGCACCTATTGATGGTTTAATTAATGAGCGATCAGCTGGCGATTATCTGGTGGCCATCTGTGGTTGCAAAGGTCCTTGGACTATAAAGGAGTAATGTTGGGTTCCTTTAGTTCATTATTGGGCTAATCAACTCTTTGAAACAAATCAACATATTTATACGTTTCAAGACGTTGAAAGTTAGATACAAACACAATTAGGCTAATCACCAAAGTGGGCAAATTTGCTACATGCTAATTATATTCTTATTTAAACGTCCAATAACTTTGGAATCGGAAGCTATATAGCCCGAGTCACCTGGCACTCTGTTAGAGGAATTCTAAATTCCTATATGTTTTGTAGCCTAAATCAAATTCGCAATCTCTCTATTTCATTAATGAGTTGTAAATTCATTAATTATGCATGAAATAGATCGAGACCAGTCTTAAAAGTCAGGTAACAGCGTTTATTGCAAGAGAGTACTGAAGCAAAATACAAAGAACCTTACATTTTAAAGAGACAACATAAAATGACATCATCAGTTTCCCACACCCTCTCCGATCCACACAATAGCGCAGTGTTTTCAGGTCTGGAGATGTCTTCTACTCCCCTCATAAACCAAACATTCCAATCTGTCTAAAAGATATCTTCTCCTCCACTAATGGAATATCAAGGACCATTCGTATCTGTCAGAAAAGATATGTCATCCCTCTCCCTTAAACTTCCCGCAAGGTACAGACAATTCATTTGTTTTACTTACATTTTAAGTAACAGCTTAACCAAGAACCCATACATTTCATACCATAACATAATAGTATTAAAAGAAATGGTTCTTAAATAAATGTATACATAATTAATCATTTCAACTATAATTTCCTCCAACACACTCTTCAACCAAAAAAAGTGGGTCCCTAGCCCACCTGTGTGCTCCTTTCAACAGGTGTAATCGTGGTACTGTGTGGGGAGATCTGAACCTCATTGGAACAAGTAATTGTACCATTTAAAGGCTGAGTTGCTGGTTCAAATCCTGTTCTGGCTGTTAGTCTCCGCAGTCGCTACATCACTGCTGAATTCTCCCCAGTAACCTATGTAGAGCATTAGGCTAATGCATCTAACTATTTCACCAAGTTAAAAAGGTCCTACATTCCCCTCAGCTTTGTTACGAAGGAAAACAGTAGCGTAGGCAACACGTGAAGGTTGTCATTATCAATAGGAATTTCCTCTTAATTGATCTGCCTGGTAAATAACAACAAATAACAGGCCTTCTGTTGTGGGAGAGAAAAATCACCTATTTACCTGATTTGTTTAATGTTAATAGTTAACAATTATACTGTATATACTTAAACAAATAGTAAAACCTCTCTGTTCTAATAAGGCCGTGTTTTTGCAAAGGTATGGTTTCTACTCCAGTTCCCTGCAGCTAGTCTAGGTGTGTTGTCAATTACATGGGTTTTACTTGAGAAAGGGGTATCTGGAACGGGCAATTGATTTATGCCATAGAATGAGTGGAGATAAGATAAGAGCCTTGTCTAAGGGGCCAAACTCTCGTTTCTGTACAATAAGAACAATTTTCATAGCAAACGCTATCTGGCTTGGGATACTTTCTCATATGTCAAGTCTCACCTTGTGACCCATTCCACACATCTGTTGTTTGTCATGTAGACTAAGGGGTGTATCTTTGCTATAACATATCAAGAGTCAAGAGTTTTGGGCTGACCAGCCTCATTACTGCAGAGCTCTCGCTCCATTCACTCGGTGTGCATGTAGTGACCTTCTCCCTTATTAAAGATTTTTTTATTAAGTATAACTCTGACTTGTGTGATACATTTGTCTCTCCTCATTTGAGAATAAAGAAATAATCACCACAGCTGTTGTGAACTTTTCTTGGAATCCTAATTGACAATGAAACATTGGGCAATTTGGAAAAGCCATAGTCAATCAATCAATAAATACAATAAGACTTGTAGGAAAGGTTTACATCGTTAGCTCTTTAGGTAGACGAGTCTATAGCTGGTGGTCATAATCTACATAGTGATTGATGTGTTATTGCTTAGAGTTGTATGTTTTAAGGGGGTAGATGAGTCTATAGCTTGTGGTCATATTCCTATACTATCGAATTACATGTACTGTAGGAGGCTACTTTTTAAATATTTAAAAGACCTTATAAAATAGACCAAAGCCCTTGTCTCTAGATTAAACCTCTTGTCTCTAGACTAAACGTCTTGTCTCTAGACCAAACCTCTTGTCTCTAGATTAAACCTCTTGTCTCTACACTAAACGTCTTGTCTCTAGACCAAACCTCTTGTCTCTAGATCAAACCTCTTGTCTCTAAATCAAACCTCTTGTCTCTAGACCCAGCTGTTAAAAAGTTATGACTAAAACAGTTTAACAAAAACTACATTTTATACCTTCTATTGCATTTTTGCAGGTCATATTTTATAAGATTAAACCATATAGAGGGTTGTCTTTTATACGATTCACACCCGCTTGCTATTTATTTGAAAACAAACAACTTTGTCCAGTCATGTTACCTAACTAGCTAACCAGCTCCCACCTTTGAAACTTGACCAGTATCAATAGGTCCATGGTATCAGTAGGTCTTTGATATCAGTAGGTCTATGGAATCAGTAGGTCTTTGATATCAGTAGGTCTATGGAATCAGTAGGTCTATGAAATCAGTAGGTCTATGGAATCAGTAGGTCTAAGGAATCAGTAGGTCTATGATATCAGTAGGTCCATGGTATCAGTATGTCCAGTAGGTCTATGGTATCAGTAGGTCTATGGAATCAGTAGGTCTATGGTATCAGTAGGTCTATGATATCAGCAGGTCTATGGTATCAGTAGGGCCAGTAGTTCTATGATATCAGTAAGTCTATGATATCAGCTGACCCAGTTGCACTATGGGGTCAGTAGGTCCAGTAGGTCTATGGTATCGGTAAGTCTATAGTATAAGTAGGTCCAGTAGGTCTATGGTATCAGTATGTACAGTAGATCTATGGTATCAGTATTTCCAGTAGGTCTATGGTATCAGAAGGTCCATGGTATCAGTAGGTCCAGTAGGTCTATGGTATCAGTAGGTCTATGATATCAGTAGGTCTATGGTATCAGTATGTCCAGTAGGTCTATTGTATCAGTTAGTCTATGGTATTTGAAGGTCCAGTAGGTCTATGGTATCAGTAGGTCTATGATATCAGTAGGTCTATGGTATCAGTAGGGCCAGTAGGTCTATGATATCAGTAAGTCTATGATATCAGCTGACCCAGTTGCACTATGGGGTCAGTAGGTCCAGTAGGTCTATGGTATCGGTAAGTCTATAGTATAAGTAGGTCCAGTAGGTCTATGGTATCAGTATGTACAGTAGATCTATGGTATCAGTATTTCCAGTAGGTCTATGGTATCAGTAGGTCCAGTAGGTCTATGGTATCAGGATGTACAGTAGGTCTATGGTATCAGTAGGTCTATGGTATCAGTAGGTCTATGGTATAAGTAGGTCTATGGTATCAGCAGTTCCAATAGGTCTATGGTATCAGTGCGTCCAGTAGGTCTATGGTATCAGTAGGTCCAGTAGGTCTATTGTATTGGTTAGTCTATGGTATCAGAAGGTCCAGTAGGTCCATGGTATCACTAGGTCTATGGAATCAATAGGTCCAGTAGGTCTATGATATCAGTAGGTCTATGGTATCAGTAGGTCCAGTAGGTCTATGACATCAGTAGGTCTATGACATCAGTAGGTCTAAGGCATCAGTAGGTCTATGGTATAACTAGGTCTATGATATCAGTAGGTCCAGTACGTATATGATATCAGTAGGTCTATGACATCAGTAGGTCTATGACATCAGTAGGTCTAAGGCATCAGTAGGACTATGTTATCAGTAGGTCTATGGTATCAGTAGGTCCAGTAGGTCTATGGTATCAGTAGGTCTATGGTATCAGTAGGTCCATGGTATCAGTAGGTCTATGGTATCAGTAGGTTTATGGTATCAGTAGGTCCAGTAGGTCTATGGTATCAGTAGGTCCAGTAGGTCTATGGTATCAGTAAATCCAGTAGGTCAATGGTATCAGTTAGTCCAGTAGGACAATGGTATCGGTAGGTCAATGGTATCAGTATGTCCAGTAGATATATGGTATCAATAGGTATATGGTATCAGTAGGTACAGTAGGTCTATGGTATCAGTAAGTACAGTAGGTCTATGGGATCAGTAAGTCCAGTAGGACTATGGTATCAGTAGGTTCAGTAGGTCTATGGTATCAGTAGGTCCAGTAGGTCTATGGTATCAGTAGGTCCAGTAGGTTTGTTGTATGAATATATCTATGGGATCAGTAGGTCCAGTAGGTCAATGGTATCAGTAAGTCCAGTAGGTCAATGGTATCAGTTAGTCCAGTAGGACTATGGTATCGGTAGGTCAATGGTATCAGTATGTCCAGTAGATATATGGTATCAATAGGTATATGGTATCAGTAGGTACAGTAGGTCTATGGTATCAGTAAGTACAGTAGGTCTATGGGATCAGTAGGTCCAGTAGGTCTATGGTATCAGTAGGACTATGGTATCAGTAGGTCCAGTAGGTCTATGGTATCAGTAGGTACAGTAGGTCAATGGTATCAGTAGGTACAGTAGGTCTACTGTATCAGTAGGTCTATGGTATCAGTAGATCCAGTAGGTCTATGGTATCAGTAGGACTATGTTATCAGTAGGTCTATGGTATCAGTAGGTCCAGTAGGTCTATGGTATCAGTAGGTCTATGGTTTCAGTAGGTCTATGGTATCAGTGGGTATATGGTATCAGTAGGTCTATGGTATCAGTAGGTCCAGTAGGTCTATGGTATCAGTAGGTCTATGGTATCAGTAGGTCCATGGTATCAGTAGGTCTATGGTATCAGTAGGTCTATGGTATCAGTAGGTCCAGTAGTTCTGTTGTATCAATAGATCTATGGGATCAGTAGGTCCAGTAGGTTAATGGTATCAGTAAGTCCAGTAGGTCAATGGTATCAGTAAGTCCAGTAGGTCTATGGTATCGGTAGGTCAATGGTATCAGTAGATCTATGGTATCAGTAGGTATATGGTATCAGTAGGTATATGGTATCAGTAAGTCTATGTTATCAGTATGTACAGTAGGTATATGGTATCAGTAGGTCTATGGTATCAGTAGGTCTATGGTATCAGTAGGTCCAGTAGGTCTATGCTATCATTAGGTCTATGGTATCAGTAGGTCCAGTAGGTCTATGGTATCAGTAGGTCCAGTAGGTCTATGGTATCAGTAGGTCTATGGTATGATTAGGTCTATGGTATCAGTAGGTCCAGTAGGTCTATGGTATCAGTAGGTCTATGGTATCAGTAGGTCCAGTAGGTCTATGCTATCATTAGGTCTATGGTATCAGTAGGTCCAGTAGGTCTATGGTATCATTAGGTCTATGGTATCAGTAGGTCCAGTAGGTCTATGGTATCAGTAGGTCTATGGTATCATTAGGTCTATGGTATCAGTAGGTCCAGTAGGTCTATGGTATCAGTAGGTCTATGATATCAGTAGGTCCAGTAGGTCTATGGTATCATTAGGTCTATGGTATCAGTAGGTCCAGTAGGTCTATGGTATCATTAGGTCTATGGTATCAGTAGGTCCAGTAGGTCTATGGTATCAGTAGGTCTATGGTATCAGTAGGTCCAGTAGGTCTATGGTATCATTAGGTCTATGGTATCAGTAGGTCCAGTAGGTCTATGGTATCAGTAGGACCAGTAGGTCTATGGTATCAGTAGGTCCAGTAGGTCTATGCTATCATTAGGTCTATGGTATCAGTAGGTCCAGTAGGTCTATGGTATCATTAGGTCTATGGTATCAGTAGTTATATGGTATCAGTAGATCTATGGTATCAGTAGGCCCAGTAGGTCTGTGGTATCAGTACGTCTATGGTATCAGTAGGTCTATGGTATCAATAGATCTATAGTATCCGTATGTACAGTAGGTCTATGGCATCAGTAGGTTCTATGGTATCAGTAGGTCTATGGTATCAGTAGGTCCAGTAGGTCTGTTGTATCAGTAGGTCCAGTAGGTCTGTTGTATCAATCGATCTATGGGATCAGTAGGTCCATTAGGACTATGGTGTCAGTAGGTCTATTGGATCAGTAGGTCCAGTAGGTCTATGGTATCGGTAGGTCCAGTAGGTCTATGGGATGAGTAGGTCCAGTAGGCCTATGGTATCGGTAGGTCTATTTTATCAGATGGCACTGGGAGAAATTAAAATGGCTCCTAGTCCTGGATTGGTTCTCCAGGAGAATGTGTTTCAAAAGTAAGATTCACATTCGGCCACTTATAGAATATATCTGAATCTCTTTTTGTGGTGCTTTTAACTTTTTACCAAACATACAAGTTCATTTTAAGCTCTGGTCTTCTTAGTTGTGATCTTTGGTTTTATAGGCTACTGGGAAAACAAATTCCAAAGAACTCTAACAATTCTGCTACCTCGATGCCATGGTAGAGCTATGTAACAGGCAGTGTGGTGAAAAGGCCTCCTATAGTCTTTCTGAGATGGTATCAGTAGGCTTGACCAATTGCATACTATACCTGTCCAATCATTTCAGAACTGTACAATAAGAGATGTGACCATTCATCATGAATTCCAGCATCTCCTTTGTTATGAAAATATGTCAACACCTCTCTCTCCTCCTATCTCTCTATTCAATTCATTTCAAAGGGGCTTTATTGGCATGGAAAACATGTTTAGATATGAAACACAAGTGAAATAACAAAATAAACATAATTGAGAAAAAAACACATTTAACAACATCAACAAAAAATGATTAGAAAATAACAGTAAACATTGCACTCAAACGGTTTTTAAAAAGATAGACATTTCAAGTGTTATATTATTCAGAAATCTATAGTGTTTTAGCAATGTGCAAATAGTTGAGGTACGAATAGTTGGGAAGATAAATAAAGATAAATATTGGTGGTGTTTTCAATGTTTGTCCTCCACTGGTTACTCATGACCACAGGCCACAAATATTGGAAAACATGTTTAGATATGAAACACAAGTGAAATAACAAAATACACATAATAAAAACACATGTTCTTAAGTATGAGCTCCCTGTGTCGGGATCAAAATCGGCTGGATATTTTAGAGAGCCACCTATTGTTTTCGATAAAACTCAAACTTTCATTAAAACACAAATGCAAGGTAGTGAATTAAAGCTACACTCGTTGTGAATCTATGTGATAGCAATCACCCCCCCAAAATACCAGACCGTCAACAAAACAACAGATTTTGCGGTAGCCGGCGCTACCCAAAACGCAGAAATAAAATATAAAACATTCATTACCTTTGACGAGCTTCTTTCTTGGCACTCCTATATGTCACATAAACATCACAATTGGGTCTTTTTCCCGATTAAATCCGTCATTGTATACCCAAAATGTGATTTGCTGAAGACCGGTCTGATCCAGAAAAATGCCCCTTTACAAGACGCAACGTCACTTTTTAAAATTACAAAAGTTGCCTATATACTTTTACAAATCACATCAAACTACTTTTCTAAACCAACTTTAGGTATTAATAAACGTTAATAATCTATTAAATTGATCACGGGGCGATCTGTATTCGATAGCAGCAAGTCTTGAAATCATCGTCCATGTTTTCCCAATCATAACATCCTGTGGTGAGCCAAAAGAAAGGAAGTGCTTATACGTCACCAAACCAAGGATAAAGCCGCCCCTAAATGACAGCACTGGCGACATCGTGTGGAAGCTGTAGGCGTTTACAGGGGATTCCTATGTATTTTTTTCAGCGTTAGACAATACATTGACTGGCGGATGGATATTTTTTTCGACGCATTTTGACTCCTAAACACGTTATGTTATAGCCACAGACACAATTTAACCAGTTTTAGAGACTTCAGAGTGTGTTCTATACACACACACACATCATATGCATATACTATATCCCTGGCATGAGTAGCAGGACGCAAAAATTTTGCGCGATTTTTAACAAAAAGCTGCGAAAATTCGCATCATCCATAAGAGGTTTTAACAACATCAACAAAAATTATTAGAAAGTAACAGTAAACATTGCACTCAAACGGTTTTAAAAAGATAGACATTTCAAGTGTTATATTATCAGAAATATATAGTGTTTTAGCAATGTGCAAATAGTTGAGGTACGAATAGTTGGGAAGATAAATAAAGAGAAATATTGGTGGTGTTTTCAATGTTTGTCCTCCACTGGTTACTCATGACCACGGGCCACAAATATTCATTCTGTCATTGCACATTGCGGTATTTCACCTAACAGCTATGAGTTTATCAATGTTTAATTTATTTTCAAATTCTTTGTGGGTCCGTATGATCAGTGGGAAATATATACAGTATGTATCTCTAATGTGTTCATACAGTTGGCAGGAGGTTAGGAAGTGCAGCTCAGTTGGCACCTCATTTTATTGGAAAGTGGGCACATAGCCTGTCTTCTCTTGAATGTCATGTCTTCCTATGGCGACCTCTCTCAATAGCAAGGCAATGCTCATTGAGTCTGTACATAGTCAAGGATTTTCTTAGTTTTGGGTCAGTCACGGTGGTCAGGTATTTTGCCGCTGTGTTTAGGGACAGATAGCATTCCAAGTTGCTCTGTTTTTGGTTGATCATTTCTAGTGTGTCCAAAGTTTTCATTTTTTGCTTTCTCAGAATTTGGTTGTGTCTAATTGTGTTGCTGGCCTGTGGCTATGTGGAGTCTGTTTCTGTTTGTGAGTCTCAATTGGGTGTTTGTCCCATTTTTTTGTGGATTCTTCATTGGTGAGTAGACCCCAGACCTCACAATCACAGATGGCAATGAATTCTAGAACTGATTGGAGTATTTTTATTAAGTTCCTTATTGGGATGTCGATTTTAATGTACCTTTTGATGGTATACAAGGCCCTTCTTGCCTTGCCTCTTAGATCATTCACAGCCTTGTGGAAGTGACCTGTGATGTTCATGTTTAGGCCGAGGTAGGTATAATTACTTCTGTGCTCAAAGGCAATGTTTATTTGTTGTGCTGGCAACTGGACCTTTTTTGGAACACCATTATTATTGTCTTGCTGAGACTCACTGTCAGGGCCTAAGTTGACAGAATCTGTGTAGAAGATCTAGGTGCTGCTGTAGGCCCTCCTTGGTTGGGGACTGAATGTCACGTCCTGAGCTTAGTTCCTTTTTTTATGTCTCTATTTTAGTTTGGTCAGGGCGTGAGTTGGGGTGGGCATTCTATGTTTTGTGTTCTATGTTTTCTGTTTTGGGTTGCTGCACCTTACAGGACTGTTTCATTTTCGTTTCACTCTCTTTGTTATTTTGCTTATGTTTCTGGTCCTAATAAATAACATGAACACTTACCACGCTGCGCATTGGTCCGATCCTTCATACTCCTCGTCAGAAGAGGAGGAAAATCGTTACAGTAGGTCTATGGGATCAGTAGGTCCAGTAGGTCAATGGTATCAGTAGGTATCAGTAGGTCTATGGTATCAGTAGGTCTATGGTATCAGTAGGTCTATGGTATCAGTAGGTCTGGTGCTTCAGCACCAGATCATCAGCAACAAGTAGACATTTGACTTCAGCTTCTAATATGGTGATATACATGTTGAAGAGGGTGGGGATCAAGATGCATCCCTGTCTCACCCCACAGCCCAGAGGAAAGAAATGTGTGTTTAATGTCAATTTTAACTGCACACTTGTTGTTTGTGTACATTCATTTTATATTTATCATGTGTTTTTCTTCCATTACCGCTTTCCATCAATTTGATTAGCAGACCCTGATTCCAAATTGAGTGAAATTATTTTTTGATATCAACAATCATGAGAAGACTTTGTTTTTGTTTTGATTTGTTTGTTTGTCTGTCTCTCAATAATGGTGTTCAGTGTATATAGGTGGTCTGTCAAATGGTATTTTGGTAAGAAGCCAATTTGAAATTTGCGCAGGACATTCTCTCTCTCTCTCTCTCTCTCTCTCTCTCTCTCTCTCTCTCTCTCTCTCTCTCTCTCTCTCTCTCTCTCTCTCTACCTCTCTACCTCTCTACCTCTCTCTCTCTACCTCTCTCTCTCTATTTCTCTCTCTCCCTCTCTCTCTCTACCTCTCTCTCTCTATTTCTCTCGTTCTCTCTCTTTATTGCTCCTTTTGTTTTGGTTGTGTCGACCATCAATATACAACACAATATACACAACGAATAAAGTCATACGTATTTCTCGTATTTCTCATCCAGCATCATTTAGGCTTCTCTCATTGCCCCTCTCACACCTTCTCTGTCCCGCTACAGTCTGTGATGCCCCAGCCACAGCAGGACCCACAACAGCACCTGCCGTAAAAGCTGAGTTGAGGTGAGGTGAGATGTCTCAGCTGTACTACCGGCGGACAGACAGCTCTTCGTACCGGGACCGTATCCCTCTGCGGATCGTCCGGTCTGAGTCGGAGCTGTCTTCCCTGGAGAAGGCCTATCTGGGAACCGTGGAGAAGGGAGACTACGGCAGCGTCAAACAGGCTCTGGAGGTAGGGATGGACGGACAGGTGTGTGTGTGTGTGCGTGTATGCGTGCGTGTATGCATGGCTCTGGAGGTAGGGATGGACGTGTGTGTGCGTGCGTGCGTGCGTGTGCGTGTGTGTGTGTGTGTGCGCGTGTGCGTGTGTGTGTGTGTGCGTGTATGCGTGCGTGTATGCGTGCGTGTGTGTGTGCGTGCGTGCGTGCGTGTGCGTGTGTGCGTGTGCGTGTGTGCGTGTGCGTGTGCGTGTGTGTGTGCGCGTGTGCGTGTGTGTGTGTGTGTGCGTGTATGCGTGCGTGTATGCGTGCGTGTGTGTGTGCGTGCGTGCGTGCGTGCGTGTGTGTGTGTGTGTGTGTGTGTGCGTGCGTGCGTGCGTGCGTGTGTGTGTGTGCGTGTGTGTGCGTGTGTGTGCGTGGAAGTTTTCGGTGGATTGATGGTCAGCACCTTCAATTAATGAAAATAAATAACTTCTTCAAAAGAGAGTTCAAATAAGTTTATAACCTATAACCTATAACCTATAACCTATAACCTATAACCCTAACCTATAACCTATAACCTATAACCTATAACCCTAACCTATAACCTATAACCTATAACCTATAACCTATAACCTATAACCCTAACCTATAACCTATAACCTATAACCTATAACCCTAACCTATAACCTATAACCTATAACCTATAACCTATAACCCTAACCTATAACCTATAACCTATAACCTATAACCTATAACCTATAACCTATAACCTATAACCTAACCTATAACCTATAACCTATAACCTATAACCCTAACCTATAACCTATAACCTATAACCTATAACCTATAACCCTAACCTATAACCTATAACCTGTAACCTATAACCTATAACCTATAACCTATAACCTATAACCTATAACCTATAACCCTAACCTATAACCTATAACCTATAACCTATAACCTATAACCTATAACCCTAACCTATAACCTATAACCTATAACCTATAACCTATAACCTATAACCTTCACTGTCGGTTATCCAACTTACCACGATAATTATTGTGATATGGAATTTCCATTATCATCCCTTCCCAATTATTGGTACACCATCCCTGAGTTATCCTATCGTTGTCCCTTCCCCACAGGAGGCCGAGATCTACTTCAAGATCAACATTAACTGTATAGACCCGTTAGGCCGCACAGCTCTGCTGATCGCCATCGAGAATGAGAACCTGGAGATCATAGAACTACTGCTGAGCTTTAATGTGTATGTCGGAGATGCACTGCTGCACGCCATCCGCAAAGAGGTGGTGGGGGCCGTGGAACTGCTTCTCAACCACAAGAAATCCAGCGGAGGCATGCAGGTAAGAGGAGGCGGGCGGGGGCAGGGGGGCAGGGGTGGGGCGGGCGGGGTCAGGGGGGAAGGGGGAGGGGGGGGCGGGTAGGGGGGGGGCTGGCGGGGGCAGGGGGGGGGGGGGGGGGGTGGTAGTAGCAATACATTGTTGGGCCTTTTAAACTTCTCCTGTTGTCCTGGCTGGCGGTCATTTTGTCCGCTGGTTATTGTCACGCGAAAGACTCATGGTAATTGAACGTTAATTAACATATAAACACGTTTAGCAACTCCATTCCTCCGTGGATACCAGCTTGGAGTCATGGAGATGCTAATACGCGCCTTTGGAACATCTACATTTAAAAAAATATATATATTATTTATTTTAGTCAAGGTCTCAGAAGAACAGAACATCAGTTGTCCTACAGTATGTTATCTGGCTAGGCTCCATGCCATAGACTCTAGGCTTGTTCATTCAGCAGACAATATATGTGTCTGAGTCCCATACTTATTTTGTAGTATATGATTTTATAGTAAGAAGAATATAATTGATCTTAGCTGAATAAAATAAAAAGGAAAATGTTTCCCTTTCAGGAGCAATGAAGTGACTATGTTGCATATGAAGTGACTATGTTGCATATGAAGTGATTATGTTGCATATGAAGTGACTATGTTGCATATGAAGTGACTATGTTGCATATGAAGTGACTATGTTGCATATGAAGTGATTATGTTGCATATGAAGTGACTATGTTGCATATGAAGTGACTATGTTGCATATGAAGTGACTATGTTGCATATGAAGTGATTATGTTGCATATGAAGTGATTATGTTGCATATGAAGTGACTATGTTGAGCATAAAAGTGATCATTTGAAATAGGTCCTACTTTATGTGCTAGATTTTGGAGTTTTAGGCATCTTTACTTGTGAATGATACAAACCTTAGAATGTATTAGAAATCAAAACATAAATGGGCTGCATGACGGGACTATAGGCGATTGATGATCTAAGAAAGTGGCCCAAAAATATTGCGCTCTGTTCCTTATCTCAGGCTTTACACAGGTGTTCTCTCATCAAGTGACCTACCAGACTATTCTCAATATAATGTAGTCAAAAATGTAAATCGATTATGAATGGCCCGTTTATAAAATGAAACCGTCAAGAATTATATATATTTTTTAAAATCTGTAGGTCTTTGCACCGGAATGGCAAATGGAGGCCTCTTTCCCACCAATGCCAGGTAGATTACTCCGGTTATTTCACTCCACCATCAACAACTGTTTTGAAGAGCACAATCAATGAAACAAGAGCATCGGCTAGGCCTATACGTCCTCAAGCGCTCCCAGATTCATGGATAGAACATCTGGAGTGTAGCATAAGGTAACTGGGCGGCAGGGTAGCCTAGTGGTTAGAGCATTGGACTAGTAACTGAAAGGTTGTAAGTTCAAATCCCCGAGCTGACAAGGTACAAATCTGTCGTTCTGCCCCTGAACAGGCAGTTAACCCACTTTTCCCAGGCCGTCATTGAAAATAAGAATTTGTTCTTAACTGACTTGCCTAGTAAAATAAAAAATTACTAAAAAAAGAAACAGTCCTCCAGTATGCCTAATAATACAGTCCACACTGAAAGGTGATATTAAATATAATTTGTTTAATTTTGGAGTAGCCTTTTTGGCATGTGTAATATACGGTAAGCTATTTATTTTGTAACGGCTCAATCATTATTTTAATTCTGTGTTTTTTTTGTGATCTGGGGGGAGGACTTAGGCTCATAAATACTGTAGGTCGATGCATATGCATGAGCTCCTGTATGCATATGAGGATTTTTGAATTAATCACCCTAGGCCGTCACTGTGAATAAGAATTTGTTCTTAACTGACTTGCCTAGTTAAATAAAGGTTAAATAAAGGTTAAATAAAGGTTAAATAAAGGTTAAATAAAATAAAAAATAAATAAGAAAGAAAGAAAGAAAGAAAGCACTGTCCCATTTCATTGTTTTAAGCTTTGAAACAACATCCACAACGACCATGTTTTACACTCAGTTTCAACCTGCTGTTAAACTTCTTTCTCCAAATTGATCGATCACAGTGAGGTGAGTTTTAGAAGCACGTTACTGTTTTGATGATCAGTGTTTGATGAGTTTTTAGAGAGCATTTGCATTGAAATCAGAGTGGTTAGAGGGACAATCGATCCCTGAGTACGAGGCCATTAGGACCTGATGGAGGGACAATAGAGCCCTGAGTACCAGGCCATTAGGACCTGATGGAGGGACAATAGAGCCCTGATTACCAGGCCATTAGGACCTGATGGAGGGACAATAGAGCCCTGATTACCAGGCCATTAGGACCTGATGGAGGGACAATAGAGCCCTGATTACCAGGCCATTAGGACCTGATGGAGGGACAATAGAGCCCTGAGTACCAGGGCATTAGAACCTGATGGAGGGATAATAGAGCCCTGAATACCAGGGAATTAGCGACCAATTTAAAATAAATAAAAAATAATAAAAATGTTGTTAGCGAGAGGGTACTACGAACACATGTCCAGAGGGCATAAGAGGAGATTGCCGTGACTCAACAGTCACGTGGAATTTTACTGGGGTCACCGCAACAGCCCCTAGTCCTGTTACACACGTGTACAAGTGTGAAATGGACATGTCTTTCTTGCACATCTCAACTCGCCACTGGCAACAAACACTAATTGCACGTTGGTTCAGCGAACTGTCTTTGAAATGACGTGGAAACAACATTGATTCAACCAGTGTGTGCCCAGTGGGTCCCCCGGAGACACCCTTGGAGAGTGGGGTCACAGCCAAGGTCACCATTATCCAGCGCTCCTTGAGCAATTGGTGTTATCAGCCATGCTCAAGGGCACAGCAACAGATTTTCACCTCGTCTGCTCAAGGATTCAAACCAGTAACCTCAAGGCTACCTGCCACTATCACTTACAGGGGAAATGTTTAGGAGTCCGTACTTAGAGCTGTGGGAAACCAACTCAATGGCCTTATGGTTAGTGTGCGTCCTGAGATTGGAAGGTTGGGAGTTTTGATCCCTGGCAGAGTCATACCAGAGACGGTCAAAGTGGGACCCGATGTGTCTCTGCTTGGCACTCAGCATTAAGGGGATAGACTGGGGGTAGTGCCCTGCGATGGACTAGCGTCCTGTCCAGGTACTTGAAACAGGAGATGAAGGTACTGATTAGTGTTTGCAGAAGACTATGTTGCTCTCTCTCAGTAACCCTCGCTCTCTCAGTAACCCTCGCTCTCTCAGTAACCCTCGCTCTCTCAGTAACCCTCGCTCTCTCTGTAACCCTCGCTCTCTCAGTAACCCTGGCTCTCTCAGTAACCCTCGCTCTCTCAGTAACCCTCGCTCTCTCAGTAACCCTCGCTCTCTCAGTAACCCTCGCTCTCTCAGTAACCCTCGCTCTCTCAGTAACCCTCGCTCTCTCAGTAACCCTCGCTCTCTCAGTAACCCTCGCTCTCTCAGTAACCCACCCTGGCTCTCTCAGTAACCCTGGCTCTCTCAGTAACCCTCGCTCTCTCAGTAACCCTCGCTCTCTCAGTAACCCTCGCTCTCTCAGTAACCCTCGCTCTCTCAGTAACCCTCGCTCTCTCAGTAACCCTCGCTCTCTCAGTAACCCTCGCTCTCTCAGTAACCCTCGCTCTCTCTGTAACCCTCGCTCGCTCTCTTGCTTGCTCTTTCTCCCACTCTCTCCCCCTGGCTCTCTCAGTAACCCTCGCTTTCTCCCACTCTCCCCCCCTGGCTCTCTCAGTAACCCTCGCTCTCTCCCCCTGGCTCTCTCAGTAACCCTCGCTCTCTCCCACTCTCTCCCCCTGGCTCTCTCAGTAACCCTCGCTTTCTCCCACTCTCTCCCCCTGGCTCTCTCAGTAACCCTCGCTCGCTCTCTTGCTTGCTCTTTCTCCCACTCTCTCCCCCTGGCTCTCTCAGTAACCCTCGCTCGCTCTCTTGCTTGCTCTTTCTCCCACTCTCTCCCCCTGGCTCTCTCAGTAACCCTCGCTCGCTCTCTTGCTTGCTCTTTCTCCCACTCTCTCCCCCTGGCTCTCTCAGTAACCCTCGCTCGCTCTCTTGCTTGCTCTTTCTCCCACTCTCTCCCCCTGGCTCTCTCAGTAACCCTCGCTCGCTCTCTTGCTTGCTCTTTCTCCCACTCTCTCCCCCTGGCTCTCTCAGTAACCCTCGCTCGCTCTCTTGCTTGCTCTTTCTCCCACTCTCTCCCCCTGGCTCTCTCAGTAACCCTCGCTCGCTCTCTTGCTTGCTCTTTCTCCCACTCTCTCCCCCTGGCTCTCTCAGTAACCCTCGCTCGCTCTCTTGCTTGCTCTTTCTCCCACTCTCTCCCCCTGGCTCTCTCTGTAACCCTCGCTCGCTCTCTTGCTTGCTCTTTCTCCCACTCTCTCCCCCTGGCTCTCTCTGTAACCCTCGCTCGCTCTCTTGCTTGCTCTTTCTCCCACTCTCTCCCCCTGGCTCTCTCTGTAACCTGCTCTCTCAGTTTCCATCTATCTGTCTCTCTCTGTCTCCATCTCTCTCTCTCCTTCTCTCTCTCTCAGCACCTGCTCAGGGACCACTAGTGTTTGTGTGGGTTTTAATTAATCAAACACAATCACAATTGCTACAATATGCTAATACTGTGACACACACACACACGCACACAATAATACAATATGTTAATGCTGAGATCACTGCTCCTCATCCACACTGATGTTGTTACTTCAGCTGTCGGCCAAGGCCACTGGGGTTGTTGGTTCCCATGTTGTTATGCCAGCTGTCAGCCAGGGCCTTGGGGGGTTGTTGGTTCCCATGTTGTTATGCCAGCTCGTCAGCCAGGGCCTTGGGGGGTTGTTTGTTCCCATGTTGTTATGCCAGCTGTCAGCCAGGGCCTTGGGGGGTTGTTGGTTCCCATGTTGATATGCCAGCTGTCAGCCAGGGCCTTGGGGGGTTGTTGGTTCCCATGTTGTTATGCCAGCTGTCAGCCAGGGCCTTGGGGGGTTGTTGGTTCCCATGTTGATATGCCAGCTGTCAGCCAGGGCCATGGAGGTTGTTTGTTCCCATGTTGTTATGCCAGCTGTCAGCCAGGGCCTTGGGGGGTTGTTTGTTCCCATGTTGTTATGCCAGCTGTCAGCCAGGGCCTTGGGGGGTTGTTGGTTCCCATGTTGTTATGCCAGCTGTCAGCCAGGGCCACGGGGGTTGTTGGTTCCCATGTTGTTATGCCAGCTGTCAGCCAGGGCCTTGGGGGGTTGTTGGTTCCCATGTTGTTATGCCAGCTCGTCAGGCAGGGCCTTGGGGGTTGTTGGTTCCCATGTTGTTATGCCAGCTGTCAGCCAGGGCCACGGGGGTTGTTTGTTCCCATGTTGTTATGCCAGCTGTCAGCCAGGGACTTGGGGGGTTGTTTGTTCCCATGTTGTTATGCCAGCTGTCAACCAGGGTCTTGGGGGGTTGTTTGTTCCCATGTTGTTATGCCAGCTGTCAGCCAGGGCTTTGGGGGGTTGTTGGTTCCCATGTTGTTATGCCAGCTGTCAGCCAGGGCCTTGGGGGGTTGTTGGTTCCCATGTTGTTATGCCAGCTGTCAGCCAGGGCCACGGGGGTTGTTTGTTCCCATGTTGTTATGCCAGCTGTCAGCCAGGGTCTTGGGGGGTTGTTTGTTCCCATGTTGTTATGCCAGCTGTCAACCAGGGTCTTGGGGGGTTGTTTGTTCCCATGTTGTTATGCCAGCTGTCAGCCAGGGCCTTGGGGGGTTGTTGGTTCTCATGTTGTTATGCCAGCTGTCAGCCAGGGCCTTGGGGGGTTGTTGGTTCCAATGTTGTTATGCCAGCTCGTCAGCCAGGGCCTTGGGGGGTTGTTGGTTCCCATGTTGTTATGCCAGCTGTCAGCCAGGGCCTTGGGGGGTTGTTGGTTCCCATGTTGTTATGCCAGCTCGTCAGGCAGGGCCTTGGGGGTTGTTGGTTTCCATGTTGTTATGCCAGCTGTCAGCCAGGGCCACGGGGGTTGTTTGTTCCCATGTTGTTATGCCAGCTGTCAGCCAGGGTCTTGGGGGGTTGTTTGTTCCCATGTTGTTATGCCAGCTGTCAACCAGGGTCTTGGGGGGTTGTTTGTTCCCATGTTGTTATGCCAGCTGTCAGCCAGGGCCTTGGAGGGTTGTTGGTTCCCATGTTGTTATGCCAGCTGTCAGCCAGGGCCTTGGGGGGTTGTTGGTTCCCATGTTGTTATGCCAGCTGTCAGCCAGGGCCACGGGGGTTGTTGGTTCCCATGTTGTTATGCCAGCTCGTCAGCCAGGGCCTTGGGGGGTTGTTTGTTCCCATGTTGTTATGCCAGCTGTCAGCCAGGGCCTTGGGAGGTTGTTGGTTCCCATGTTGTTATGCCAGCTGTCAGCCAGGGCCTTGGGGGGTTGTTGGTTCCCATGTTGTTATGCCAGCTGTCAGCCAGGGCCACGGGGGTTGTTTGTTCCCATGTTGTTATCTCAGTTTGGAGGGGTAGAGACCGAGATTAAGTGAAAATGACAGAGTGAAAGACAGGGTGAAATCCAGAGAAAAAGGGAAATAAAGAGAGGGTTAAAAAGTGTGTGTGAGAGAGTGAATGAGTGTGTGTGAGAGAGTGAATGAGTGTGTGTGAGAGAGTGAATGAGTGTGTGTGAGAGAGTGAATGAGTGTGTGTGAGAGAGTGAATGAGTGTGTGTGAGAGAGTGAATGAGTGTGTGTGAGAGAGTGAATGAGTGTGTGTGAGAGAGTGAATGAGTGTGTGTGAGAGAGTGAATGAGTGTGTGTGAGAGAGTGAATGAGTGTGTGTGAGAGAGTGAATGAGTGTGTGTGAGAGAGTGAATGAGTGTGTGCGAGAGAGTGAATGAGTGTGTGTGAGAGAGTGAATGAGTGAGTGTGAGAGAGTGAATGAGTGAGTGGAGAGAGAGAAGAGAGAGATGGACACTGCTTTTTGGATTTACTCAGATGGACAGAGAGATAAAACCGACCAGGTGATTTGCTCCAAACTGTCCTCAGGGTTTCGTCTCTTCACAGTATCTTTTTTTAAATTTTCTCCTGAAATGACATACCCAAATCTAACTGCCTGAAGCTCAGGCTCTGAAGCAAGGACATGCAAATGTGAAAGGAATCTAGAATAATATAACACATTAGATCTGGTAAAAGATAAAACAAAGAAAAAACAAACCGTTGTTTTGTATTTTTTTTTGTGCATTTCTTTGAAATGCAAGACAAAGGCCATAATGTATTATTCCAGCCCAGCTGCAATTTAGATTTTGGCCACTAGATGGCAGCGGTGTATGTGCAACGTTTCAGACTGATCCAATGAACCATTGCATATCTGTTAAAATTTCTTGTACAAGACTGTCCAAATGTGCCTAATTTGTTTATTAGTAACTGTTCACGTTCAAAACTATGCACTCTCCTCACACAATAGCATGGTATTCTTTCACTGTAATAGATACTGTAAATTGGACAGTGCAGTTAGATTAACAAGAATGTAAGCTTTCTGCCCATATCAGATATGTCGATATCCTGGGAAATTTTCTTGTTACTGACAACCTCATTCTAATCGCATTGGCCTACATTAGCTGAAACGTCCCGCAGGGGACCCACCAATCCTGAAGAGGTTTTAATAGGCCACAGTATACACCAGCGGCTGACTTGTGAGACAGTGATTGTTCCTTTACCTCCTTGCTACATAACGAGAGAGAGAGAGAATAGGCTGCTGTGCCTCTGAATTTCCCTGAACTGTATAGAGTGGTTCATCTATTACTTTAAAAGGTTGTCGGAGAGGAAAATACATCTCATCTATTGAGAGAGAGAGAGAGAGAGAGGGATTAGATAGAAAGACCAGCAGAGAGAGGAAAGTACATCTTATCTATTGAGAGAGAGCGAGTGTTACAGAGAGCTGGTAGTCCCATCCACCAAACTACCAGTAGAAACTCAGGGGGTATTTTAATTTGGTATGGATCAGACCTAACCCACTCTATTAAATTAGTCAAAACAGGAACATTTTACATTTGGCAAAAATTCAAAAGGAAATTATCTCAACTGAGAAAAATGTCCTCCTGTGTGCTGCCTATATCCCCTCATTAGAATCCCCATATTTTAATGATAACAGCTTCTCCATCCTAGAGAGGGACATCAACCCTTTCCAGGCCCAGGGACATATACTAGTCTGTGCTGGCCTACATGCCAGAACACACAGGTTGACAAACACCTACCTGGAGATGACAGCATTCCCTCCCAAATATGCCCCCATTCGACAAAACTACGACAAAACAACCAACAAAAAGGGGTCACAACTCCTGCGGCTCCTTCGCACGCTGGGTATGAACATAGTCAATGGAAGGCTTCGAGGGGACTTCTACAGGAGGTACACCTACAGCTCATCACATGGCAGTAGTTCTTTTAAATTATTATATCACGGACCTCAATCCTGAGTCTCTCAGAGCGTTCAGTCCGTCCACTGATACCCCTATCAGATCACAGCAAAAACACAGTCTACTGGAACAGATATTAAATCGTGAGGCATCAAATCCCAAGGAACTGCATACTATTAATACAAATTTAGGCAACAACAAATTCAATCCCTTTTAGACAACTTCCTGAACAAAAACGTTCCACTGTTTAAGTGTTGGTGTAAACTTGGCAGTAGAATGCCTAAACAGTATATTTGACCTTTTCAGCTTCACTATCAATACAAAAAAATGTCAAGCACACAACCTAAGAACATTAACAGCAATGACAAATTGTTTGATGAAGAATGCAAAACATTCAAAAAGAAATTGAGAAACCTGTCCAACCAAACACATAGAGACCCAGAAAACATGAGACTACGCCTTCACTATGGTGAATCACTAAAACAATACAGAAATACACTATGCAAAAATAAGGAACAGCATGTCAGAAATCAGCTGAAAGTAATTGAAGAATAAATAGAATCTAGCCACTTCTGGGAAAATTGGAAACACTAAACAAACAACAACACAAAGAGTTATCTATCAAAATGGAGATGTATGGATAACCACTTCTCAAATGTTTTCAGCTCCACAACCAAGAACAAACAGCAAAAACATATACAGTAGCAAAAAAGTATGTGAAACCAATGGAATTACCTGGATTTCGAAAATAAATTGGTCATAAAATTTGATCTGATCTTCATCTAAGTCACAACAACAGACAAGCACAGTCTGCTTAAACTAATAACACAAACAATTATACATTTTCAAGTCTTTATTGAACACACAGTGTAAACATTCACAGTACAGGGTGGAAAAAAGTATGTGAAGCCTTGGATTAATTAAATAGTTGACCCTCCTTTGGCAACAATAACTTCAAACAAATGTTTTCTGTAGTTGCAAATCAAACCTGCACAGCGGATAATTTTTGGACCATTCCAATTTTTGGACCATTCCAATTTTTGGACCATTCCAATTTTTGGACCATTCCAATTTTTGGACCATTCACAAAACGGGTTCAGTTCAGCAATGTTCTTGGGATGTCTGGTGTGAACCGGACATCAGGTTTTGATTTTGATGTTGGTGTGCTGTGACTTCTTTTCTCCACACATAGTGTTGTGTGTTCCTTCAAAACAACTCTTTGTTGAACACACAGTGTAAACATTCACAGTACAGGGTGGAAAAAAGTATGTGAAGCCTTGGATTAATTAAATAGTTGACCCTCCTTTGGCAACAATAACTTCAAACAAATGTTTTCTGTAGTTGCAAATCAAACCTGCACAGCGGATAATTTTTGGACCATTCCAATTTTTGGACCATTCCAATTTTTGGACCATTCCAATTTTTGGACCATTCACAAAACGGGTTCAGTTCAGCAATGTTCTTGGGATGTCTGGTGTGAACCGGACATCAGGTTTTGATTTTGATGTTGGTGTGCTGTGACTTCTTTTCTCCACACATAGTGTTGTGTGTTCCTTCAAAACAACTCAACTGTAGTTTCATCTGTCCACAGAATATCTTGCCAGAAGAGCTGTCGAGCATCCAGGTGCTCTTTAGCTGACACTCTAGGATTCTTCTTAACCTCATTGAGCATTCTGCGCTCTTGCAGTCACCTTTGCAGGATGGCCACTCCAAGGGAGAGTAGCAACAGTGCTGAACTTTCTCCATTTATAGACAATTTGTCTTACCGTGGACTGACGAACATCAAGGCTTTTTAGAGATACGTTGTAACCCTTCCCAGCTTTACGCAAGTCAACAATTCTTAATCTTAGGTCTTCTGAGATCTCCTTTGTTCAGGCAATCAGGCAATGCTTCTTGTGAATAGTAAGAATAGTATTTTTTATAGGGCAGGTCAGCTCTAACCAATATCTCCAGTTTCGTCTCATTGACTGAACTTTAGGTTTGCAGAGTCCTGACTCCATTTAGCTTTTGGAGAAGTCATTAGCCTAGGGGTTCACATAGTTTTTCCAACCTACACTGTGAAAATTTAAATTATATATTCAATATAGACAAGAAAAATACAATAAGTTATGTGTTATTAGTTTAAGCACACTGTGTTTGTCTATTGCTGTGACTTAGATGAAGATCAGATCAAATCTTATGACCAAGTTATGCAGAAATCCAGATAATTCCAAAGGGTTCACAAAGGGTTACTTTTTCTTGCCACTGTACATTATCAAATAGAAATCTTAAAATCAACTATTAAAGACTACCAGAACCCATGGGATAATCCAAACATTTTAATGAACTACAGAACAAAATACAAACCCTCAAACGCAAAAAGGCCTGCGGTGTTGATGGAATCCTTATTGAAATGATAAATTATACAGACCACAAATTCAATTTGGCTATACTTAATGTCTTTAACATCATCCTTAGCTCTGGCATCTTCCCCAATATTTGGAACCAATCCAAAGAAGTGGACACAAATTTGACCCCGATAATTACCGTGGAATCTGCATCACCAGCAATCTTTGAAAAATCCTCTGCATCAACAGCAGACTACAACATTTACTCTGTCAAATGCCAAATTTGCTTCTTACCAACCATATGACAGACTATGTGCCTTGCAAAGGTATTCATCCCCCTTTGTGTTTTTACTATTTTGTTGCATTACAACCTGTAATTGAAAGAGATTTTTATTTGGATTTACACAAAATAGTCCAAATTGGTGAAATGAAAAAAAAACTTGTTTTAAATTATGACAACAGAAAAGTGGTGTGTGTTTTCATCCCCTTTGCTATGAAGCCACTAAATAAGATCTGGTGCAACCAATTACCTTCAGAAGTCACATAATTAGTTAGATTGCACACAGGTGAACTTTATTTAAGTGTCACATGATCTGTCACATGATCTCAGGATATATATATATATATAACTGTTCTGAAAGGCCCCAGAATCTGCAACACCACTAAGCAAGGGGCACTACCAAGCAAGCGGCATCATGAAGATCAAGATGCTCTCCAAACAGGTCAGTGACAAAGTTGCGGAGAAGTGCAGATCAGGGTAGGGTTGTAAAAAAATATCAGAAACTTTGAACATCCCACGGAGCACCATTAATCCATTATTAACAAATGTAAATAATATGGCACCACAACAAACCTGCCAAAAGAGGGCCGCCCATCAAAGCTCACGGACCAGGCAAGGATTAATCAGAGAGGCAACAATGAGAACAAAGATAACCCTGATGGAGCTGCAAAGCTCCACAGCGGAGTGGAGTATCTGTCCATAGGACCACTTTAAGCTGTATACTCCACAGAGCTGGGCCTTACGGAAGAGTGGGCAGAAAAAAAATGAGAAAACACGTTTGGTATTCGCCAAAAGGCATGTGGGAGACTCCCCAAAAATATGGAAGAATGTACTCTGGTCAGATTAGACTAAAATTGAGCTTTTTGGCCATCAAGGAAAGCGCTATGTCTGGCGCATACCCAACACCTAGCATCACCCCGAGAATACCATCCCCACAGTGAAGCATGGTGGTGGCAGCATCATGCTGTAGGGGTGTTTTTCATTGGCAGGGACTGGGAAACTGGTTAGAATTGAAGGAATGGTACATGGGGCTACATGGGGCAACAGAGATACATATATTTTCTTGAGGGAAACCTGTGTCAGTCTTACAGAGATTTGAGACTGGGACGGAGGTTCACCTTCCAGCAGGACAATGACCCTAAACATACTGCTAAATCTGTCACATCTGCTCCCACTCTTCCCTACCTGGCGCTTTAGGGCGCCAACAGCCCTGCATCATGCACTCCTGCCATCTATTACGCACAACTGCCTTCCCTCGTCATGCGCATCAGCAATATCGGACTCACCTGGACTCACTCATCACCTGTTTATTACCTGTATGTGTCAGTTCCCTGCACTGTTCTCCGCTGCTGTTACTTGTTTCTGACGCTGTTCCTGTCTCGTTCCATGTCCTTTCGTTATTAAATGTTTGACTCCCCGTACCTGCTTCGTCTCTCCAGCGTCATCCCATGTGACAAAAGCAAAATGTTAAGGGGAAACATTTAAATGTCTTGGAATGGCCTAGTCAAAGCCCAGAACTAAATATAATTGAGAATCTGTGGTATGACTTACAGACTGCTGTACACGAGCGGAACCCATCCAACTTGAAGGAGCTGGAGCAGTTTTGCCTTGAAGAATGGGCAAAATCCCAGATGTGCCAAGCTTATAGAGACAAACCCCAAGAGACTCACTCAAGATTTCTTTATTCTTTTCTTATTCTTGTTTGTTTCACAAGAAAAAATATTTAGCATTTTCAAAGTGGTAGGCATGTTGTGTAAATAAAATAATAAAAGCCCCCCAAAAATCCATTTTAATTCCAGGTTGTAAGGCAACAAAATAGGAAAAATGCCAAGGGGGGTGAATCCTTTCGCAAGCCACTGTACCCACCCAGCACACCCGTATTGACAAACAATCAAAAGGAACGTCTTCTCATGCTTTGTTGATTTCAAATTTGACTCAATTTGGCATGAGGGTCTGCTATACAAATTGATGGAAAGCAGTGTTGGAAGAAAAACATATGACATTTATAAAATCAATGAATCAATCAGCTTGAGCCCCACCCTCTTCAACATACATACTGTATATCAATGAATTGGCGAAGGCACTAGAACAGTCTGCAGCACCCGGCCTCACCCTACTAGAATCTGAAGTCAAATGTCTACTGTTTGCTCTGATGATCTGGTGCTTCTGTCCCCAACCAAGGAGGGCCTACAGCAGCACCTAGATCTTCTGCACAGATTCTGCCAGATTTGGGTCTATTGGTGCTCCAAAAAAGGTTAAGTGATCAGGAAAACAAATACAAATTCCATCTAGACACCGTTGCCCTAGAGCAAACAAATAATTGCACCTACCTTGGCCTAAAACTCAGCGGCACAGGTAACTTCCACAAAGCTGTGTCAGACCTCACTCTCAACGTTGATGGTTGCCTCATTACACCTAACATTGTTGTTAAAAACCTTGGTGCTACCTTTGACCCTGGCCTAACTTTTGACAACCATATAAAACCATATCCAGAATAACATACTTCAATCTCAGGAATGTTTTCAGAATTAGAAACTTCATCTCACAGCCAGATGCCCGAGAATCTGGTCCATGCATTTGTTTAATCTAGGCTAGACTACTATAATGCCCTCCTGTCCAGCTGCTCAGTCTATACTATCGTCTAGGCTAGACTACTGTAATGCCCTCCTGTCCAGCTGCTCAGTCTCTACTATAATCTAGGCTAGACTACTGTAATGCCCTCCTGTCCAGCTGCTCAGTCTCTACTATAATCTAGGCTAGACTACTGTAATGCCCTCCTGTCCAGCTGCTCAGTCTCTATTATAATCTAGGCTAGACTACTGTAATGCCCTCCTGTCCAGCTGCTCAGTCTCTACTATTAGATATTTAGATCTGGTCCAGAACACTGCAGCACTAGAAGGAATGAGCACATCACTTCACGTTTATCTGCACTACACTGGATGCCTGTAAAGTATCGGTCTGATTTTAAAATCCTGCATGGCCCTGGCCCCTCTTATCTGACAGATCGTTCCATACAACCCATTGAGGGTGCTCTGCTCCCACAAGCCGGTTCCTAGATACAGAACCAGGCCGGGTGTCAGAGCATTCCCTATTAAAGACCCTCAGTTGTGGAACAGCCCTGTCAGGTAGAATGGACAGCCCTGTCAAGTAGGAAGAACAGCCCTGTCAAGTAGAGGGGCAGCTCTGTCAGGTAGGAGGAACGGCTCTGTCAGGTAGGAGGGACAGCCCTGTCAAGTAGGAGGAACAGCCCTGTGAGGTAAGAGGGACAGCCCTGTCAGGTAAGAGGGACAGCCCTGTCAGGTAAGAGGGACAGCCCTGTCAGGTAGGAGGAACAGCCCTGTCAGGTAAGAGGGACAGCCCTGTCAGGTAAGAGGGACAGCACTGTCAGGTAAGAGGAACATACACCATTTTAATTCACAGAAAATGTAAGAGAAATGGGATTTTAATAATTGTTTGTTTTACTTTCTATGGTATTTTCTTATTGTTTTAATGTAAAGTGTTTTGTGTTTCTAAATTTGAGACAAGGCAAGAAAGGGCCTTCTATGCCATCAAAAGGAACATAAAACTCGACATCCCAATTAGGATCTGGCTAAAGTTAAATTAATCAGCTATAGAACCCATTTCCCAACCAAATTATGAGAAAGCAAAAAGATAACTATTTGACACACTGGAAAGAATCAACTAAAAAATAATGCTGTCTGGTCCTAAACAGAGAATACACAGTGGCAGAATACCTAACCACTGTGACTGGCCCAAACTTAAGGAAAGCTTTGAATATGTACAGACTCAGTGAGCATAGCCTTGCTATTGAGAAAGGCCGCCGTAGGCAGACATGGCTCTCAAGAGAAGACAGGCTATGTGCACACTGCCCACAAAATTAGGTGGAAACTGATCTGCACTTCCTAACCTCCTGCCCAATGTATGACCATGACCATATTAGAGACACATACAGTGCATTCATACAGTGCATTCAGGAAGTATTCATAGCCCTTGACTCTTTCCACATGTTGTTACATTACATCCTCATTCTAAAATGTATGAAATAGTTTTTTTCCCCTCATCAATCTACACACACAGCCCATAATGACAAAGCAAAAACAGCTTTTTAGAAATATTAAATAAATATACAAAAAACGGAAATATCACATTTACATAAGTATTCAGACCCTCAGTACTTTGATGAAGCACGTTTTGCAGTGCTTACAGCCTCCAGTCTTCTTGGGTATGACACTACAAGCTTGGCGCACCTGTATTTAGGGAGTTTCTCCCATTCTTCTCTACAGATTCTCTCAGGTTCTGTCAGGTTGGATGGGGAGAGTTGCTTTACAGCGATTCTCAGGTCTTTCCAAAGATGTTCGATCAAGTTCAAGTCTGGGCTCTGGCTGGTCCACTCAGGGACATTCAGAGACTTGATCCGAAGCCACTCCTACGTTGTCTTGGCTGTGTGCTTAGGGTCATTGTCCTTTTGGAAGTTGAATCTTCAACCCAGTCTAAGGTCCTGAGGGATCTGAATCTTCGCCTTCCAGTGCTCTGGAGCAGGTTTTCATCAAGGATCTCTCTGTGCTCTGTTAATCTTTCCCTTGTCCATGCTAGGTAAAGCTCCGCCTTATCTCAGTTCACTGGTCACGATCGCAACCCGTAGCACGTGCTCCAGCAGGTGTATCTCACTGATCATCCCTAAAGCCAACACCTCATTTGGCCGCCTTTCGTTCCAGTTCTCTGCTGCCTGTGACTGGAACGAATTGCAAAAATCGCTGAAGTTGAAGACTTTTATCTCCCTCACCAACTTCAAACATCAGCTATCTGAGCAGCTAACCGATCGCTGCAGCTGTACATAGTCCATCGGTAAATAGCCCACCCAATTTTACCTACCTCATCCCCATACTGTTTATATTTATTTACTTTTCTGCTCTTTTGCAGACCAATATCTCTACCTGTACATGACCATCTGATAATTTATCACTCCAGTGTTAATCTGCAAAATTGTAATTATTTGCCACCTCCTCATGCCTTTTGCACACAATGTATATAGACTCTTTTTTTCTACTGTGTTATTGACTTGTTAATTGTTTACTCCATGTGTAACTCTGTGTTGTCTGTTCACACTGCTATGCTTTATCTTGGCCAGGTCGCAGTTGCAAATACGAACTTGTTTTCAACTAGCCTACCCGGTTAAATAAAGGTGAAATAAAAAATCCTGACTCCCAATCTCCCAGTCCATTGAAAAACATCCCCACAGCATGATGCTGCCATGCTTCACATTAGGGATGGTGCCAGGTTTCCTCTAGACATGATGCTTGACATGATGCTTGGCATTCAAAGAGTTTCATCAGACCAGAGAATATTGTTTCTCATGGTCATATTTATTTAGTAGCCTTTTGGCAAACTCCAAGTGGGCTGTCGTGTGCATTTTAGTGAGGAGCGGCTTCTGTCTGGCCACCCTACCATAAAGGCCTGTTTGGGCGAGTGCTGCAGAGATGGTTGTCCTTTTGGAAGGTTCTCCCATCTCTACAGAGGAACTCTGGAGCTCTGTCACAGTGACCATCGGGTTCTTGGTCACCTCCTTGACCAAGGTCCTTCTCCCCCGATAGCTCAGTTTGGCCGGGCATCCAGCTCTAGGAAGAGTCTTGTTGGTTATACACTTCTTCCATTTAAGAATAATGGAGGCCACTTTGTTCTTGGGGACCTTCAATGCTGCAGAATTGTTTTGATACACTTCCCCAGATCTGTGCCTCGACACAATCCTGTCTCAGAGCTCTATGGACAATTCCTTTGACCTCATGGCTTAGTTTTTGCTCTGACATGCACTGTCAACTGTGGGACCTTATATAAACAGGTGTGTGCCTTTCCAAGTCATGTCCACTCAATTAAATTTACCACAGGTGGACTCCAATCAAGTTGTAGAAACATCTCAAGGATGATCAATGAAAACAGGATGCACCTGAGCTCAGTATCCAGTCTCATAGCAAAGGGTCTGAAGACTAATAAGGGTTTTCTGTTTTTATATTTTTTTAATTAGCTAAATATATTTAAAAAAAAAAACGTTTTCGCTCGTTAATGGGTATTGTGATGTCATTATGGGGTATTGTGATGTCATTATGGGGTATTGTGATGTCATTATGGGGTATTGTGATGTCATTATGGGGTATTGTGATGTCATTATGGGGTATTGTGTGTAGATTGACGAGGACATGTATTTATTTAATCCATATTAGAATAAGGCTGTAACTTAACAAAATGTGGAAAATGTCAAGAGGACTGAATACTTTGAATGCCCTGTATTTCCCAACAGATCAAACAGACCCACAAATCATTTGAAAACAAATCAAACATTGATAAACTTCTGGTAGGCGAAATACCGCAGTGTGCAATCACAGCAGCAAGATTTGTAGCCTGTTGTCATGAGAAAAGGGCAACCAGTGAAGCTTAAACAACATTGTAAATACCACCAATATATATCTGTTTATTTATCTTTCCCTACTATTTGCTAAAACACTGTTCATACTGTAGCTGATAATATAATACTTGAAACTTCTTTATCTTTTTCAAACTTTTTAATTGCACTGTTTACTTTGGTTATTGTTTACTTCACTTGCTTTGTAAACACATTTCCCATGTCAGTAAAGCCCCTTTGAATTAGAGACAGAGAGAGAGAGAGAGAGAGAGAGAGAGAGAGAGAGAGAGAGAGAGAGAGAGAGAGAGAGAGAGAGAGAGAGAGAGAGAGAGAGAGAGAGAGAGAGAGAGAGAGAGAGAGAGAGAGACAGAGGGGGAGACAGAGGGGGAGAGAGAGAGAGACAGAGAGAGAGAGAGAGAGAGAGAGAGAGAGAGAGAGAGAGAGAGAGAGAGAGAGAGAGAGAGACAGAGGGGGAGACAGAGGGGGAGAGAGAGAGAGAGAGAGAGACAGAGAGAGACAGAGAGAGAGAGACAGAGAGAGAGAGAGAGAGACAGAGAGAGAGAGAGAGAGAGAGAGACAGAGAGAGAGAGAGAGACAGAGGGGGAGACAGAGGGGGGGAGAGAGAGAGAGAGAGACAGAGAGAGACAGAGGGGGAGACAGAGGGGAGAGAGAGAGAGAGAGACAGAGAGAGACAGAGAGAGAGAGACAGAGAGAGAGAGACAGAGAGAGAGAGAGACAGAGAGAGAGAGAGAGAGAGAGACAGAGAGAGAGAGACAGAGAGAGAGAGAGACAGAGAGAGAGACAGAGAGAGAGAGACAGAGAGAGAGAGAGACAGAGAGAGAGAGAGAGAGAGAGAGAGAGAGAGAGAAATTGCATGTGTGCTTGCCTTTGTCTGTTTCAGTTTATCATGGCAAATATTTCATCATTGCTTTGTTGGGATGTGATGAGAGGATGTGTGTGATTCCTGATAGTATGTTTGCCTCTTGACATTGAGATCAAGAGAGAGAAAATTGTGAATCCCATTTATTGCTATTGTCCTCTTCTGCTGAGAGATTTATTAATCCACAGATTGATTTTTGGGGTGACTGCTAAAATTGTCTGTACTAGTCTTACCATGCCGCCGCATGCTGTCTGACCTATGTTTCCACTATATTAATTCTGCAGTGTTGCCTTCTACTGTGTCTTCATTTACTCCAGTTCCATCAGCGTAATGGGGAATGATTTGGGTTTCGGGATGCAGAGACAGGTTTTGAGTTCTACCTCACATTCCTACTGAGCTGCTTGTGTGTTGTGTCTCGTTCTGCAGGTGGAGATAGGAGGACTGTACTTGTGGCAGCTTGAATTTTAGATCAATGTTTGTTAGAATATCTGTTTTTAGCCTGTACAAATTCATGATAGAGAGCGACTCTATCTATATGAGAGTACTCATGAAATGGGCCCGTGTTAATTCAGGTGTTAAATTAACTCTAAGTATTACATTAACACTCGTTGGTGTAAAACTACTCCAGTGTTGGTGTTAAGAACTGGTGTTAAACAAAAACCACACCCATTATTATCATATTTCCCAGCATGCTCTATTGCAGTTAGATTTTTTAATTTTTTATTGTTTGTTAGAATATCTGTTTTTAGTACTTGATATTAATGTTATGGACACCTTTAGGTATTAAAAAAATATAATTAGAAAAATCTTTGATAAAATATTACATGTGGGTTTTACTACAGTAGCACTTAGAAATGCATTGAAACACATTCATAAATGACAAAGACAAAAAATAAATCAGAAGGTTTTGAAGTGTTTTATTTTTATTTTATTTAACCAGGAAAGTCAGTTAAGAACAAATTCTTATTTTCAATGACGGCCTACAGGGGAACAGTGGGTTAACTGCCTGTTCAGGGGCAGAACGACAGATTTGTACCTTGTCAGCTCAGAGGTTTGAACTTGCAACCTTCCGGTTACTAGTCCAACACTCTAACCACTAGGCTACCCTGCTGCTGTCTCTCCTATTGTCACGCCCTGACCTTAGTATTCTTTGTTTTCTTTATTATTTTGGTTAGGTCAGGGTGTGACAAGGGTGATATGTGTGTTTTTGTCTCATTCTAGGGACTTTGTACTTTGTAATGGAAGAGAGCCATTACACTATGTGTAGTTGCACGTTAGCACATTGTTTATATCGCAGTCACGTTCGTCTTATTCATTTTGTTGTTTTTGTTTAAGTGTTCTTCATTAAATAAAGAAGAATGTATTCTAACCACGCTGCGCTTTGGTCCACTCCATACGATGATCGTGACAGAATAACCCACCAACCAAGGACCAAGCAGCGTGGTAACGGACAGCAGCAGCACTCAAAGGACATCTGGACTTGGGAGGAGATTCTGGACGGCAAAGGACCCTGGGGAAAGGACCCAGGGGAATATCGCCGTCCCAAAGCAGAGCTGGAGGCAGGGAAAGCAGAGAGGCGCCGGTATGAGGAGGCAGCACGGCGGCGCGACTGGAAGCCCGAGTGGCAGCCCCAAAAATGTATTGGGGGAGGGCACACGGGGAGTGTGGCGAAGTCAGGTAGGAGACCTGCTCCAGCTCCCAGTGCTTACCGTGGAACGAGAGGGCGTTGTACCGGTGCGTGTGGATAGCCCGGTGCGGTACATTCCAGCTCCTCATATCGGCGGGCTAGAGTGGGCATCAAGCCAGGTGCCATGAAACCGGCTCTATGTATCTGGTCTCCAGTGCGTCTCCTCGGGCCGGCATACATGGCACCAGCCTTACGAATGGTGTCCCCGGTTCGCCAGCACAGCCCAGTGCGGGCTATTCCACCTCGCCGCACTGGACTGGCTATGGGGAGCATTCAACCAGGTAAGGTTGGGCAGGCTCGGTGCTCCAGATCTCCAGTGCGCCTTCTCGGTCCGGTTTATCCGGTGCGTGGAGATGCACCACGCACCGGCCCTCCGGTGGTTGCCCCCCGCAACAGGCTTCTTGTGCGTCGCCAGAGCCCAGTTCTCCCTGTTCCTCCTCCCCGCACTCGCCCTGAGGTGCGTGTCCTCGGCCCAGTACCACCAGTGCCGGCCTGATTTAGACCAGGGACACCAGGTGGGTGATACTCCTCTAATCGGGGACTGATTTAGACCTGGGACACCAGGTGGGTGATACTCCTCTAATCGGGGACTGATTTAGACCTGGGACACCAGGTTGTTGATTCTCCTCTAATCAGGGACTGATTTAGACCTGGGACACCAGGTTGTTGATAATGGACCTCTGTACGCCTATGTAGATATTCCATAAAAAATCTGCCGTTTCCAGCTACAATAGTCATTTACAACATTAACAATGTATCAATTTGATGTTATTTTAATGGACAAAAAATGTGCTTTTCTTTAAAAAACAAGGACATTTATAAGTGACCCCAGACTTTTGAATGGTAGTGTATATTGGGAGTAGTGCCTTTCCTCAGCCACAGTGTGTTATATGTGCAAAAGTGCTATCTCACAACTCGGTGAAACATTCACTCTTACGCAGACATTTAGAAACAAAACACGGCAATTTGAAAATTAAGCCACAGGAGTTTTTTTTAAACGAGAACTAAGAAACTTTCAAGTAGTAACAGCCACCATTTAATAAGAAGGGGCTAGAAGCGTTGTTGGGGAATAATCAGAATTAGTTGGTAACATAGGTAAGATGTTTTATAGTCATCATATGTTTGTAAGTTACTTCTCATCAGAATGTTTATTTGTGTATAATACTGTGGCAATACTGTGCAGTCATCTGTTCTCTGTCAAGACTAAGTTACTTGGGTCGGAGAGAGGGGAGAGGTCAAGCGTGTATCTCTTGGCTCCACAATGTCTGTGTGCCAGTTAATGTGTCTCTGTGATCTTGTCAAGCTAGGATGGATTTGATATATGCCTGTTGATATGGGGATTTGGTTTATGGTTCTGAGTTTGAGAAAATAACATAGTTTAGGAGACAAAGCTGAACGATAAATTATGGCCAATGCTGTCTGGCTATGTGTGTCTTTGCTATAAAGGATCTCAGGGTCATCACAGGGTTGTGATGGAGCTCATATAATTAAAGATGAACTTTGGGATAACTCTGACTTGTGTGTGGTTTGCTCTCATGATTTGGTAAATACAGGAAATTTCCACGACAGCGTCTTATATGGTGAGCTACCGAGTGGCTAGGAAAGGCAAGCCCCATACTATTGTTGAGGACTTCATTCTTCCTGCTGCTGCGGATATGACTGGGACAATGCTGGGGGAAAATGCCCCAAAAACTATACAGACGATGACTTCATCAAACAACACTGTTTCATGACGAATCAGTGACATGGCAGGAGATGTTTTGAAACAAGTACTGCTTCGCATACAAGCCAGTGAATTATATGCGTTACAGCTGGATGAGTCAACAGATGTGGAGGGCCTGGCACAGCTCCTGGTATATGTCTGTTACAGCTGGATGAGTCAACAGGCCTGGCACAGCTCCTGGTATATGTCTGTTACAGCTGGATGAGTCAACAGGCCTGGCACAGCTCCTGGTATATGTCTGTTACAGCTGGATGAGTCAACAGGCCTGGCACAGCTCCTGGTATATGTCTGTTGCATTTATGTGGGGTCAATTAAGGAAGACATCCTCTTCTGCAAACCACTGGAAACCAGGACAACCGGAGATGATATTTTTTTATGTATTGAACTGCTTTGTGACATCAGATGGACTTTGGTGCTCAAGATGTGTTGGTATCTGTACTGATGGAGCAAAAGCCAGGACAGGGAGAACTAGTGTAGTGGTAACGCGCAAGCAGTTGCTCCTGACGCAACTTGGGTAGACTGCAGCATCCACCAAGAGGCTCTTGGGTAGACTGCAGCATCCACCAAGAGGCTCTTGGGTAGACTGCAGCATCCACCGAGAGGCTCTTGGGTAGACTGCAGCATCCACCGAGAGGCTCTTGGGTAGACTGCAGCATCCACCGAGAGGCTCTTGGGTAGACTGCAGCATCCACCGAGAGGCTCTTGGGTAGACTGCAGCATCCACCGAGAGGCTCTTGGGTAGACTGCAGCATCCACCGAGAGGCTCTTGGGTAGACTGCAGCATCCACCGAGAGGCTCTTGGGTAGACTGCAGCATCCACCGAGAGCTCTTGCTGCCAAGGGAATGCCTGACAGCTGAAAGGCAAATGTGGACACAACAGTGAAAATGGTTAACTTTGTTAAAAGCAAGGCCCTGAACTCTCATGTATTTTCTGCACTATGCAATGATATGAGCAGCGACCATGTACTGCTTTGCCAACATACAGAAGTGAGCTGGTTATCAAGGGGAAAAGTATTGACATGGTTATCAAGGGGAAAAGTATTGACATGGTTATCAAGGGGAAAAGTATTGACATGGTTATCAAGGGGAAAAGTATTGACATGGTTATCAAGGGGAAAAGTATTGACATGGTTATCAAGGGGAAAAGTATTGACATGGTTATCAAGGGGAAAAGTATTGACATGGTTATCAAGGGGAAAGTATTGACATGGTTATCAAGGGGAAAAGTATTGACATGGTTATCAAGGGGAAAAGTATTGACATGGTTATCAAGGGGAAAAGTATTGACATGGTTATCAAGGGGAAAAGTATTGACATGGTTATCAAGGGGAAAAGTATTGACATGGTTATCAAGGGGGAAAGTATTGACATGGTTATCAAGGGGAAAAGTATTGACATGGTTATCAAGGGGAAAAGTATTGACATGGTTATCAAGGGGAAAAGTATTGACATGGTTATCAAGGGGAAAAGTATTGACATGGTTATCAAGGGGAAAAGTATTGACATGGTTATCAAGGGGAAAAGTATTGACATGGTTATCAAGGGGAAAAGTATTGACATGGTTATCAAGGGGAAAAGTATTGACATGGTTATCAAGGGGAAAAGTATTGACATGGTTATCAAGGGGAAAAGTATTGACATGGTTATCAAGGGGAAAAGTATTCAAAAAATGTTTTTGCTGCTTTAGGTTTATTATATTGTTATAGTTTTGTTATATATATATATATATAGTTTTTCCACTTGTCTGACCGCTTGCATGATGATGAGTTTCTCACACGACTGGCCTATCTGAGTGATGTTTTTTACAGGGACTCTCCGCAACTATATTCAATGTGCAGGACAAAATTTAGGCTATGATTAAGAAGTTGGAGCTCTTCTCTGTCTGCATTAACAAGGACAAACTGGTCCTTCCATCATTGTATGATTTTTTTTGTGTGCAAATAAACTCAAGCTTACGGACCATGTCAAATGGAATATAGTGAGGCACCTGAGTGATTTGGGTACGCATTTACACAGGTACTTTCCGGAAACGGATGACACAAACAACTGGATTTGTTATCCCTTTCATGCCCTGCCTCCAGTCCACTTACCGATATCTGAACAAGAGAACCTCATCAAAATTGCAATAAGAGGCTCTGTGAAAATTGAATTTAATCAGAAGCAACTGGCAGATTTCTGGATTGGACTGTGCTCAGAGTATCCTGCCTTGGCAAATTGCCCTGTTAAGACACTGATGCCCTTTGCAACCACGTACCTATGTGAGAGTTGATTCTCGGCCCTCACTAGCATGACAACTAAATACAGGCACAGAATGTTTGTGGGAAAGGATTTAAGACTGAGACTCTCTCCAATACAACCCAACATTGCAGAGTTATGTCCCTTCAAACACCCTTATTCACAATGTTCAATGAACAAATGATATGTAAGATGGCTAAATAAAGAGCAAAATGGTTGATTATTATATTATTATTTGTGCCCTGGTCCCATAAGAGCTCTTTGTCACTTCCCAGGATCCAGGGTGTGACAAAGACTCACCCATGTTTAATAAATGTATCATATAGTGTGTGTGTGTGTGTGTGGTTTGCTTACAATGATGGCAAAAAAACAACATTTGAGAGTGTGCTGACCCTGGTGCTAGAGGGGGTACAGCTGGAGGTTGAATGTTTGAAGTGGTACGGGACTACACCACTGGTGTAAAGAAACCTATTCGTCCAAACCTCAAGTGTTAGTTTTTACAAAGTTATTGGACTGTTTACCCTTGTAGGATAGCCAGAATTATTACTAAATCATTGGAGGCCGGAGAGAAAAATTGCATCTTGTCAGGCTTGATTCTGACTACAGGTTAGCTGACAGGCTCGACCGTTAAACTCATCATGTTTCTTCTCAAATCCACAGGACTTAAAAGAAAGTAGAGACAAGACAGATGTTGATTTGGAGACATGTAGTATTGAAGTATTATGTAGTATTGAAGTATTATGTAGTATTGAAGTATTTTCATATTTTGGTGTACACGTTTTATATGAATTCAAAATTTATAAATATATATATATTTTTAAAGATTTTCTCAGAAAACCAAGCACATCTCTGTGAAATGTCAAAGGATCACTGGCCGTATAGCCTTTTACATTTAATTCAGCTCATGTCATGCTAATTTACCTGTTTTTGCGACCCCTTTGAAGATGATTTATGACATGAATAATCATATTTGTCGAGGTGAAATGTATTTTATGACATAAGGAAGTGATATTTCATCACCCTCTGGGGCAGAGTTGGTGGACACCACCCGAATCCAGGGTTTCCTAAGGGGGGCACGTTTAGGTTTTTGCCCCCCTAACACTACACAGCTTAACGTGCCCCCCTAACTCTACACAGCTTAACGTGCCCCCCTAACTCTACACAGCTTAACGTGCCCCCCTAACTCTACACAGCTTAACGTGCCCCCCTAACACTCCAGGGTTTCCTAATGGGGGCACGTTAAGGTTTTTGCCCCCCTAACACTACACAGCTTAACGTGCCCCCCTAACTCTACACAGCTTAACGTGCCCCCATAACTCTACACAGCTTAACGTGCCCCCCTAACTCTACACAGCTTAACGTGCCCCCCTAACACTACACAGATTAACGTGCCTCCTTAACACTACACAGATTAACGTGCCTCCCTAACACTACACAGCTTAACGTGCCCCCCTAACACTCCAGGGTTTCCTAATGGGGGCACGTTAAGGTTTTTGCCCCCCTAACTCTACACAGCTTAACGTGCCCCCCTAACACTACACAGATTAACGTGCCTCCTTAACACTACACAGATTAACGTGCCTCCCTAACACTACACAGCTTAACGTGCCCCCCTAACACTCCAGGGTTTCCTAATGGGGGCACGTTAAGGTTTTTGACCCCCTAACTCTACACAGCTTAACGTGCCCCCCTAACACTACACAGATTAACGTGCCTCCTTAACACTACACAGATTAACGTGCCTCCCTAACACTCCAGGGTTTCCTAATGGGGGCACGTTAAGGTTTTTGCCCCCCTAACTCTACACAGCTTAACGTGCCCCCCTAACACTACACAGATTAACGTGCCTCCTTAACACTACACAGCTTAACGTGCCCCCCTAACACTCCAGGGTTTCCTAATGGGGGCACGTTAAGGTTTTTGCCCCCCTAACTCTACACAGCTTAACGTGCCCCCCTAACACTACACAGATTAACGTGCCTCCTTAACACTACACAGATTAACGTGCCTCCCTAACACTCCAGGGTTTCCTAATGGGGGCACGTTAAGGTTTTTGCCCCCCTAACTCTACACAGCTTAACGTGCCCCCCTAACACTACACAGATTAACGTGCCTCCTTAACACTACACAGCTTAACGTGCCCCCCTAACACTCCAGGGTTTCCTAATGGGGGCACGTTAAGGTTTTTGCCCCCCTAACTCTACACAGCTTAACGTGCCCCCCTAACACTACACAGATTAACGTGCCTCCTTAACACTACACAGCTTAACGTGCCCCCCTAACACTACACAGCTTAACGTGCCCCCCTAACACTCCAGGGTTTCCTAATGGGGGCACGTTAAGGTTTTTGCCCCCCTAACACTACAGGGTTTCCTAATGGGGGCACGTTAAGGTTTTTGCCCCTGTGTAGTGTTAGGGGGGCACGTTAAGCTGTGTAGTGTTAGGGGGGCACGTTAAGCTGTGTAGTGTTAGGGGGGCACGTTAAGCTGTGTAGTGTTAGGGGGGCACGTTAAGCTGTGTAGTGTTAGGGGGGCACGTTAAGCTGTGTAGTGTTAGGGGGGCACGTTAAGCTGTGTAGTGTTAGGGGGGCACGTTAAGCTGTGTAGTGTTAGGGGGGCACGTTAAGCTGTGTAGTGTTAGGGGGGCACGTTAAGCTGTGTAGTGTTAGGGGGGCACGTTAAGCTGTGTAGTGTTAGGGGGGCACGTTAAGCTGTGTAGTGTTAGGGGGGCACGTTAAGCTGTGTAGTGTTAGGTGGGCACGTTAAGCTGTGTAGTGTTAGGGGGGCACGTTAAGCTGTGTAGTGTTAGGTGGGCACGTTAAGCTGTGTAGTGTTAGGTGGGCAAAAACCTTAACGTGCCCCCCTTTGGGGGTCCTGGGTTTGGGAAACACTACCCTACACTGTTTGATTTTAACAGCTACTCTCACCTCTTCACACACCCGCGCACGCACACACACACACACACACACACACACACACACACACACACACACACACACACACACACACACACACACACACACACACACACACACACACACTGTGTTGTTACATTCATATTCATCACCAATATTGTGCAGGCCTCTCTTCTTCTGTCCTCAATACGAGTAACGCAATGAATAAACATTAAAGGGAGGAGTGGGCTATGATTTTGTTTCATTCCTGCGCTGCTATTAGCATAGCGCACCATCTCTCCGACCAAACCAACACGCGCACACACACACACACACAAACACACACACCCCCCCCCAGTCTGTGTTGGTGCACAGTGTACAGCCATTAGGTGTAGATTATTTGATGATAAATCCTATCAAACCTATGTGCACTTTCCTCCACGTGTAATGTGTTTGTGATGTGTTTGTGGCATATTTTCAAAGATCAGTCAAGCAAGACCTGATGAGCAGTTTGATATGTGCCCCAGCCGGCCACGTAAAGGCACTGTGGATTTATTTTCCCTGGTTGACATAGACATGCTGAGGAAAGGGATATCACAACAAGTTATAACAGCCCTGTCTGTGACTTACCCTGTCTGTGACTAATACCCCACCCGTGACTAATAACCCTGTCTGTGACTAACCCTGTCTGTGACTAATAACCCTGTCTGTGACTAATACCCCACCCGTGACTAATAACCCTGTCTGTGACTTACCCTGTCTGTGACTAACCCTGTCTGTGACTAACCCTGTCTGTGACTAATAACCCTGTCTGTGACTAACCCTGTCTGTGACTAATAACCCTGGCTGTGACTAATAACCCTGGCTGTGACTAATAACCCTGTCTGTGACTAACCCTGTCTGTGACTAATAACCCTGTTTGTGACTAATAACCCTGTCTGTGACTAATAACCCCACCCGTGACTAATAACTCTGTCTGTGACTAATAACGCCATCTGTGACTAATAACCCTGTCTGTGACTTACCCTGTCTGTGACTAACCCTGTCTGTGACTAATAACCCTGTCTGTGACTAATAACCCTGTCTGTGACTAATAACCCTGTCTGTGACTTACCCTGTCTGTGACTAACCCTGTCTGTGACTAATAACCCCATCCATGACTAATAACCCTGTCTGTGACTAACCCTGTCTGCGACTAATAACCCTGTCTGTGACTTACCCTGTCTGTGACTAACCCTGTCTGCGACTAAACCTGTCTGCGACTAACCCTGTCTGTGACTAATAACCCCATCCATGACTAATAACCCTGTCTGTGACTAACCCTGTCTGCGACTAATAACCCTGTCTGTGACTTACCCTGTCTGTGACTAACCCTGTCTGTGACTAATAACCCCATCTGTGTCCCAAATGACAACCTGAACTCTTCTCCTTAGTGCACTACTCTTGACCAGGGCCCAAAGAGCCATGGGAAAGACAACCACCTGATTTGACCAGGGCCCAAAGAGCCATGGGAAAGACAACCACCTGATTTGACCAGGGCCCAAAGAGCCATGGGAAAGACAACCACCTGATTTGACCAGGGCCCAAAGAGCCATGGGAAAGACAACCACCTGATTTGACCAGGGCCCAAAGAGCCATGGGAAAGACAACCACCTGATTTGACCAGGGCCCAAAGAGCCATGGGAAAGACAACCACCTGATTTGACCAGGGCCCAAAGAGCCATGGGAAAGACAACCACCTGATTTGACCAGGGCCCAAAGAGCCATGGGAAAGACAACCACCTGATTTTCCTCTCTCCCCCCTTTTTTCCTTCATTTTAATTTCCCTCTCTCTCCATTATTAAGGGAGATCAGATAAAATATGTTTTAATTAAAATAAACTCACACACACTCCTGTCTTCCAGTCGGTGTGAGTGACAGCAGTTAACTGAGGGGCTTTAGACAGAAGGAGATAAGCCGATCAGAGACTGAGTTTGTACCTAAACTAAATTATTCTGTCAGAAAATATATGAAATTAAAGGAATGTTCCAGAGCAAGACGTATGCGATATGCCTCACTGATTTGTCCTGATCTGGGGCTGCGTTCGCCTATTCACTATATCCCAGAGGTTATCTTACTCCCTCAAGGGCTTTTACCTACACTGCCTTGGAACAACACCTTACATGTTGGAGGCTCGAGAGAGAGAGAGAGAGAGAGAGAGAGAGAGAGAGAGAGAGAGAGAGAGAGAGAGAGAGAGAGAGAGAGAGAGAGAGAGAGAGAGAGAGAGAGAGAGAGAGAGAGAGAGAGAGAGAGAGAGAGAGAGAGAGAGAGAGAGAGAGGAGAGAGAGAGAGAGAGAGAGAGAGAGAGAGAGAGAGAGAGAGAGAGAGAGAGAGAGAGAGAGAGAGAGAGAGAGAGAGAGAGAGAGAGAGAGAGAGAGAGAGAGAGAGAGAGAGAGAGAGAGAGAGAGAGAGAGAGAGAGAGAGAGAGAGAGAGAGAGAGAGAGAGAGAGAGAGAGAGAGAGAGAGACATAGAGAGAGTGAGAGAGAGAGAGAGAGAGAGAGAGAGAGAGAGAGATAATGGACTGGATTGCTGGTCAGCAATTGCCTTTCACTCCCATTACCTTCCTGCCATGATCAGGAATTACAGCTGACTGCCTCTATAAGGTTTATGACATGTCAGGTGATCATTCATCCGTATATCTCAGGGCTAACTGTTCTCTGTCCATCTCTATAACACAGGGCTGAGTGCTCTCTATTCATCTCTATAACACAGGGCTAACTGTTCTCTGTCCATCTCTATAACACAGGGCTGAGTGCTCTCTGTGTATCTCTATAACACAGGGCTGAGTGCTCTCTGTTCATCTCTATAACACAGGGCTGAGTGCTCTCTATGTATCTCTATAACACAGGGCTAACTGTTCTCTGTCCATCTCTATAACACAGGGCTGAGTGCTCTCTGTCCATCCCTATAACACAGGGCTGAGTGCTCTCTGTTCATCTCTATAACACAGGGCTGAGTGCTCTCTATGTATCTCTATAACAAATGGCTAACTGTTCTCTGTCCATCTCTATAACACAGGGCTGAGTGCTCTCTGTCCATCCCTATAACACAGGGCTGAGTGCTCTCTATGTATCTCTATAACACAGGGCTGAGTGCTCTCTGTCCATCCCTATAACACAGGGCTGAGTGCTCTCTGTTCATCTCTATAACACAGGGCTGAGTGTTCTCTATTCATCTCTATAACACAGGGCTGAGTGTTGAGTGTTCTCTAGTCATCTTTATAACACATGGCTGAGTGATCTCTAGTCATCTTTATAACACATGGCTGAGTGATCTCTATTCATCTCTATAACACAGTGCTGAGTGTTCTCTATTCATCTCTATAACACAGTGCTGAGTGTTCTCTATTCATGTCTATAACACAGTGCTGAGTGATCTCTATTCATCTCTATAACACAGTGCTGAGTGATCTCTATTCATCTCTATAACACAGTGCTGAGTGATCTCTATTCATCTCTATAACACAGTGCTGAGTGTTCTCTATTCAAAGTAAGATAGTCCCCTTACAGGTCTGTCTGTGTAGTAAGATAGTCCCCATTCAGGTCTGTCTGTGTAGTAAGATAGTCCCCATACAGGTCTGTCTGTGTAGTAAGATAGATAGTTAGCAAGAGAGAGTTTTTTTATGGGCTGCGTCTCAATCCACCTCAAATCAAATCTGATTTGTCACATACACCTGGTTAGCAGATGTTAATGCGAGTGTAGTGAAATGCATTAATATCCAACCAGTAATCTAACCTAACAATTTCACAACAACTACCTTATACACACAAGTGTAAAGGAATGAATAAGAATATGTACATAAACAAAAAATATGAATACACATTATTCAATTTATGTTAGTCACATGTCTGTGGAACTTGTTCAGTTTATGTCTCAGTTGTTGAATCCTGTTATGTTCATACAAATATTTACACGTGTTAAATTCGCTGAAAATAAACGCAGTTGGACAGTGAGAGGACGTTTCTTTTCTTGCTGAGTTTAGTTTTGTGCCAACAAAGTGGTTAAACACGTGTCCAATATATACATGTTTATACATGTTTATTTCTTCCTAGAACAGACACTTCAAAACATTGTTTTATTATATTTTTGTTTTGCCATTTGAACATGTTATTCAAAGTATTTCTATATTTCTATAATATAAATGTAATGTTTTATCAAATTATTGTTCAATTTTTTTTCTGCGATATATGCAGCAGTCCTAAAACTAGAATTCAAATAGCTAAATGATAGATGGTACGACTTTCTTAAAACAATTCCACATGTTAAATCCCTCCCTTCCTGATTATTTGAATGATTGGTTGATGAGTTGATTTATTGGTTGGTTGATTGATTGATTGGTGGATGAATGGATTGCTTGACTGATCCTTACCTGGCTTTCCCTCTGCCCCGCCCTCTCTCCAGGTTCCTCCGATCCTATTGGACAAGCAGTTCTCTGACTTCACTCCTGACATCACCCCCATCATTCTGGCAGCTCACACCAACAACTATGAGATCATCAAACTACTGGTGCAGAAAGGAGTGGCTGTTCCACAACCACACGAGGTACTGTAACCCTACCAGTAGTATAGTGGTATAGTATTTTAAATAGTGGTATAGTATATTATACAGTACTATAGTATATTATATAGTTGTATAGTGGTATAGTATATTATACAGTACTATAGTATATTATATAGTTGTATAGTGGTAGAGTATTTTAAATAGTGGTATAGTATATTATATAGTACTATAGTATATGATACAGTTGTATGGTGGTATAGTATATTATGCAGTAGTATAGTATATTATATAGTGGTATAGAATATTATACAGTGGTATATTATACAGTAGTATAGTATATTATATAGTTGTATAGTGGTATAGTATATTATGCAGTAGTATAGTATATTATATAGTGGTATAGTATAGTATATAGTGGTATAGAATATTATACAGTACTATAGTATATGATATAGTTGTATAGTGGTATAGTATATTATTTAGTAGTATAGTATAGTATATAGTGGTATAGAATAGTATACAGTACTATAGTATATGATATAGTTGTATAGTGGTATAGTATATTATTTAGTAGTATAGTATATTATATAGTTGTATAGTATACAGTGGTATATCATATTATATAGTGGTATAGTATATTATTTAGTAGTATAGTATATTATTTAGTAGTATAGTATATTATGCAGTGGTATAGAATAGTATACAGTACTATAGTATATGATATAGTTGTATAGTGGTATAGTATATTATTTAGTAGTATAGTATAGTATATAGTGGTATAGAATAGTATACAGTACTATAGTATATGATATAGTTGTATAGTGGTATAGTATATTATTTAGTAGTATAGTATAGTATATAGTGGTATAGAATATTATACAGTACTATAGTATATGATATAGTTGTATAGTGGTATAGTATATTATTTAGTAGTATAGTATAGTATATAGTGGTATAGAATAGTATACAGTACTATAGTATATGATATAGTTGTATAGTGGTATAGTATATTATTTAGTAGTATAGTATATTATATAGTTGTATAGTATACAGTGGTATATCATATTATATAGTGGTATAGTATATTATTTAGTAGTATAGTATATTATTTAGTAGTATAGTATAGTATATAGTGGTATAGTAAAGTATATAGTGGTATAGAATATTATACTGTACTATAGTATATGATATAGTTGTATAGTGGTATAGTATATTATTTAGTAGTATAGTATATTATATAGTGGTATAGTAAAGTATATAGTGGTATAGAATATTATACAGTACTATAGTATATGATATAGTTGTATAGTGGTATAGTATATTATTTAGTAGTATAGTATATTATATAGTTGTATAGTATAGTATACAGTGGTATTGTAACGGCGTTCTTCATTTGTTGAAAGAGAGTCGGACCGAAATGCAGCGTGGTGGTTACTCATGTCTTTAATGAAGAAAAAAAGTGACGATACATGAAATAACTTAATAAATACAAAAACAACAAACGGAACGTGAAACTATTACAGCCTATCTGGTGAACACTACACAGAGACAGGAACAATCACCCACGAAAGACAAAGCGAAACTCAGGCTACCTAAATACGGTTCCCAATCAGAGGCAACGAGAATCACCTGACTCCAGATTGAGAACCGCCTCAGGCAGCCAAGCCTAACTAGACACACCCCTAATCATAGCAATCCCAAATCCTATAAAACCCCAATACGAAACACAACACATAAACCCATGTCACACCCTGGCCTGACCAAATATATAACGAAAACACAAAATACTATGACCAAGGCGTGACAGGTATAGTATATTATATAGTAGTATAGTATATTATTTAGTAGTATAGTATATTATGCAGTGGTATAGAATATTATACAGTGGTATATTATACAGTGGTGTAATATATTTTATAGTGGCATAGTATATTATACAGTAGTATAGTATATTATACAGTAGTATAGTGGCATAGTATATTATACAGTAGTATAGTGGTATAGTATATTAAATAGCGGTATAGTATATTATGAAGTAGTAGTGTGGTATAATATATAGTGGTATTGTCACGTTCGTCGTACGGAGGAGACCAAAACGCAGCACGATTAGAATACACACTTTTTAATGAAGAACACTTAACAAACTATACAAAAACAACAAACCGAACGTGAAGCTATATAATACTAGTGCAGACACAGGCAACCAGACATACACATAGATAATAACCCACAAAATACCCAAAGAAGATGGCTGCCTAAATATGGTTCCCAATCAGAGACAATGATACACACCTGCCACTAATTGAGAACCAATCTAGGCATAGACATATAAAACACCTAGATAGTAAACAACCCCAAAAACCTACAAAACCTCTAGACAGTACAAAAACACATACATCGCCCATGTCACACCCTGACCTAACCAAAACAATCAAGAAAACAAAGAATTCTCAGGTCAGGGTGTGACAGGTATAGTATAGTATGCAGTAGTATAGTATATGATACAGTTGTATAGTGGTATAGTATATGATACAGTAGTATAGCGGTATATTGTATTATGCAGTAGTATAGTGGTATAGTATGTTATGCAGTAGTATAGTGGTATAATATATTAGGAAATAGTGTAGGATATGAAACAGTAGTATAGTGGTATAGGATATTATATAGCGGTATAGTATATGATACAGTAGTATAGTGGCATAGCATATTCTGCAATATTATTGTGGTATATTATATGGTGGTATAGTATGTTATGCAGTAGTATAGTATATGATACTGTAGTATAGTGTTATAGTATATTATATAGTGGTATACTATATGATAAGGTAGTGTAATGGTATTGTATATTATGCACTAGTATAGTCCATTACATAACGGTATAGTATATACAGTAGTACAGTGGTGTAGTATATGCAGTAGTGTAGTATATTATATGGTGGTATAGCTTATGATGCAGTTGTATAATGGTATATTATACAGTAGTATATTATATAACGGCATAGCATATGATACAGTTGTATAGTGATATAGTATATTCCAAACCAAATGAAATCAAAGTTTATTTGTCACGTGCGCCGAATACAACAGGTGTAGTAGACTTTACAGTGAAATGCTTACTTACAGGCTCTAACCAATAGTGTGAAAAAAGGTGTGTGTGTGGTAGGTAAGTAAAGAAATAAAACAACAGTAAAAATACATTTGAAAATCAGAGTAGCAAGGCTATATACAGACACCGGTTAGTCAGGCTTATTGAGGTGGTATGCACATGGAGATATGGTTAAAGTGACTATGCATATATGATGAACAGAGAGTAGCAGTAGCGTAAAAGAGGGGTTGGCGGGTGGTGGGACACAATGCAGATAGCCAGGTTAGTCAATGTGAGGGAGCACTGGTTGGTCGGGCCAATTGACATAGTATGTACATGAATGTATAGTTAAAGTGACAATGCATATATGACAAACAGAGAGTAGCAGCAGCGTAAAAGAGGGGTTGAGGGGGGGGGGGGACACAATGCAAATTGTCCGGGTAGCCATTTGATTACCTGTTTAGGAATCTTATGGCTTGGGGGGTAAAAACTGTTGAGAAGCCTAGTTGTCCTAGACTTGGCACTCCGGTACCGCTTGCCATGCGATAGTAGAGAGAACAGTCTATGACTGGGGGCGGCTGGGGTCTTTGACAATTTTTAGGGCCTTCCTCTGACACCGCCTGGTATAGAGGTCCTGGATGGCAGGCAGCTTTGCCCCAGTGATGTACTGGGCCGTACGCACTACCCTCTGTAGTACCTTACGGTCGGATGCTGAGCAGTTGCCGTACCAGGCAGTGATGCAACCGGTCAGGATGCTCTCGATGTTGCAGCTGTAGAACCTTTTGAGGATCTCAGGACCCATGCCAAATCTTTTTATTTTCCTGAGGGGGAATAGGCTTTGTCATGCCCTCTTCACGACTGTCTTGGTGTGTTTGGACCATTCTAGTTTTTTTTATGTGGACACCAAGGAATTTGAAGCTCTCAACCTGCTCCACTACAGCCCCGTCGATGAGAATGGGGACGTGCTCAGTGCTCCTTTTCCTGTAGTCCACAATCATCTCCTTAGGCCTGATTACGTTGAGGGAAAGGTTGGTTGTTATTCTGGCACCACCCGGCCAGGTCTCTGACCTTCACCCTATAGGCTGTCTCGTCGTTGTCAGTGATATCGGTGATGTCACTGTTGTGTCGTCTGCAAACTTAATGATGTTGTTGAAGTCGTGCCTGGACATGCAGTCGTGGGTGAACAGGGAGTACAGGAGGGGACTGAGCACGCACCCCTGGGGAGCTCCAGTGTTGAGGATCAGCGTGGCAGATGTGTTGCTACCTACCCTCACCACCTGGGCGCCTGTCAGGAAGTCCAGGATCCAGTTGCAGAGGGAGGTGTTTAGTCTCAGGTTCCTTAGCTTAGTGATGAGCTTTGAGGACACCATGGTCTTGAACGCTGAGCTGTAGTCAATGAATAGCATTCTCATATAGGTGTTCCTTTTGTCCAGGTGGGAAAGGGCAGTGTGGAGTGCAATAGAGATTGCATCATCTGTGGATCTGTTTGGGCGGTATGCAAATTGGGGTGGGTCTAGGGTTTCTGGGATAATGGTGTTGATGTGAGCCATTACCAGCCTTTCAAAGCACTTCATGGCTACGGATGTGAGTGCTACGGGTCTGTAGTCATTTAGGCAGGTTGCCTTTGTGTTCTTGGGCACAGGGACTATGGTGGTCTGCTTGAAGCATGTTGGTACTACAGACTCAAATCAGGGACATGTTGAAAATGTTAGTGAAGACACCTGCCAGTTGTTCAGCACATGCCCGGAGCACACGTCCTGGTAATCCTGGTAATGATGGTTCGTCGCAGGGCATAGCAGGATTTCTGGTAAACTTCCGGGTTAGAGTCCCGCACCTTGAAAGCGGCAGCTCTACCCTTTAGCTCAGTGCGAATGTTGCCTGTAATCCATGGCTTCTGGTTGGGGTATGTACGTACAGTCACTGTGGGGAGGACGTCCTCGATGCACTTATTGATAAAGCCAGTGACTGATGTGGTGTATTCCTCATCGGAAGAATCCCGGAACACGTTCCAGTCTGTGATAGTAAAACAGTCCTGTGGTTTAGCATCTGCTTCATCTGACCATTTTTTTATAGACCGAGTCACTGGTGCTTCCTGCTTTCATTTTTGCTTGTAAGCAGGAATCAGGAGGATAGAGCTGTAGTCAGATTAGCCAAATGGAGGGCGTGGGAGAGCTTTGTACACGTCTCTGTGTGTGGAGTACAGGTAATCTAGAATGTTTTTCCCTCCCTCTGGTTGCACATTTAACACGTTGATAGAGATTTGGTAGAACTGATTTAAGTTTCCCTGCATTAAAGTCTCCGGCCACTAGGAGTGCCGCCTCTGGGTGAGTGGTTTCCTGTTGGCTTATTTTTTTATACAGCTGACTGAGTGCGGTTTTAGTGCCAGCATCTGTCTGTGGTGGTAAATAAACAGCCACGAAAGGAATAGCTGACAACTCTCTAGGCAAGTAGTGCGGCCTGCAATTTATCACAATATACTCTACTTCAGGTGAGCAAAATCTAGAGACTTCCTTAGATTTCTTGCACCAGCTGTTGTTTACAAATATGCACAGACAGTTCATTTTTACATTTAAGAGACACTCTTATCACACCATAGTACCATCAGACTTCTGATATCAATGCAAGGTGAAGTGGAGCCACACAATTGTGAACCGCTGGGGGGGGGGGGGGGGAAATGGTATAGGAAAGTATTTTGTATTTTGAATTTACAAATTACAGGTTTTGAAAGTATTATTCCACCAAATACATTCAGCTTTTAATACAACATACAAAATACTCAGAAGTAATTGAAATGGGTATTTCAAATGCATGTGACACAAATACTGCCCATCTAGAACCTAGCATCAACAACCCAACCTTGTACTGGCAATGGGTTGTTAAGTGACCCAATCACCCAAATTGAGATGTTTTTAATTCAGCATTTATTAGTGTGTTGCAGATAAAGGGGTGTCCATTTGAGGTGGGTTTGATGTAAAGAACATCACGGGTGTGTTGTAACTGTGTGGAGGGTGTGTCTTGTGTCTCCTGGTGCGTTGTAACTGTGTGGAGGGTGTGTCGTGTGTCTCTAGGTGCGTTGTAACTGTTTGGAGGGTGTGTCGTGTGTCTCTAGGTGCGTTGTAACTGTGTGGAGGGTGTGTCGTGTGTCTCTAGGTGCGTTGTAACTGTGTGGAGGGTGTGTCTTGTGTCTCCTGGTGCGTTGTAACTGTGTGGAGGGTGTGTCTTGTGTCTCCGGGTGCATTGTAACTGTGTGGAGGGTGTGTCGTGTGTCTCCGGGTGCGTTGTAACTGTGTGGAGGGTGTGTCATGTGTCTCCGGGTGCGTTGTAACTGTGTGGAGGGTTTGTCGTGTGTCTCCGGGTGCGTTGTAACTGTGTGGAGGGTGTGTCTTGTGTCTCCTGGTGCGTTGTAACTGTGTGGAGGGTGTGTTGTGTGTCTCCAGGTGCATTGTAACTGTGTGGAGGGTGTGTCGTGTGTCTCTAGGTGCGTTGTAACTGTGTGGAGGGTGTGTCGTGTGTCTCCGGGTGCGTTGTAACTGTGTGGAGGGTGTGTCTTGTGTCTCCTGGTGCGTTGTAACTGTGTGGAGGGTGTGTCGTGTGTCTCCAGGTGCATTGTAACTGTGTGGAGGGTGTGTCGTGTGTCTCTAGGTGTGTTGTAACTGTGTGGAGGGTGTGTCTTGTGTCTCCTGGTGCGTTGTAACTGTGTGGAGGGTGTGTTGTGTGTCTCCAGGTGCATTGTAACTGTGTGGAGGGTGTGTCGTGTGTCTCTAGGTGCGTTGTAACTGTGTGGAGGGTGTGTCGTGTGTCTCCGGGTGCGTTGTAACTGTGTGGAGGGTGTGTCTTGTGTCTCCTGGTGCGTTGTAACTGTGTGGAGGGTGTGTCGTGTGTCTCCAGGTGCATTGTAACTGTGTGGAGGGTGTGTCGTGTGTCTCTAGGTGCGTTGTAACTGTGTGGAGGGTGTGTCGTGTGTCTCCGGGTGCGTTGTAACTGTGTGGAGGGTGTGTCGTGTGTCTCCGGGTGCGTTGTAACTGTGTGGAGGGTGTGTCTTGTGTCTCCTGGTGCGTTGTAACTGTGTGGAGGGTGTGTCGTGTGTCTCCGGGTGCGTTGTAACTGTGTGGAGGGTGTGTCTTGTGTCTCCAGGTGCATTGTAACTGTGTGGAGGGTGTGTCTTGTGTCTCCTGGTGCATTGTAACTGTGTGGAGGGTGTGTCTTGTGTCTCCAGGTGCATTGTAACTGTGTGGAGGGTGTGTCGTGTGTCTCTAGGTGCGTTGAAACTGTGTGGAGGGTGTGTCGTGTGTCTCCTGGTGCATTGTAACTGTGTGGAGGGTGTGTCTTGTGTCTCCAGGTGCATTGTAACTGTGTGGAGGGTGTGTCTTGTGTCTCCTGGTGCATTGTAACTGTGTGGAGGGTGTGTCTTGTGTCTCCAGGTGCATTGTAACTGTGTGGAGGGTGTGTCGTGTGTCTCTAGGTGCGTTGAAACTGTGTGGAGGGTGTGTCGTGTGTCTCCGGGTGCGTTGTAACTGTGTGGAGTGTGTGTTGTGTGTCTCCAGGTGCGTTGTAACTGTGTGGAGGGTGTGTCTTGTGTCTCCAGGTGCGTTGTAACTGTGTGGAGGGTGTGTCTTGTGTCTCTAGGTGCGTTATAACTGTGTGGAGGGTGTGTCTTGTGTCTCCAGGTGCGTTGTAACTGTGTGGAGTGTGTGTCCAGCTCGGATGTGGACAGCCTTCGCCACTCCCGATCCCGTCTCAACATCTACCGAGCCCTGTCCAGCCCTTCCCTCATCGCCCTCTCCAGTGAAGACCCCTTCCTCACAGCATTCAGACTGAGCTGGGAACTACAGGAGCTTAGCAAGGTGAAGTTTGATCAAGGGGGGGGGGTCTATTGATTGATTAGTTGACTGAGAACACATTGTCATTTACAACATCAACCTGGGGATAGTTACAGGGGAGAGGAGGGGGTTGATCTATTGATTGATTAGTTGACCTTTTTTTTACCAGGTAAGTTGACTAAGAACACATTCTCATTTACAACAATCAAGGGGCAACTGATTGATCAAGGGGCAACTGGTTGATTGATTGGCTGATTGATTAGTTGTTTGGCTGATTAGCTGGCTGTTTGTATAAGGGCTCTGGGCCAGATCCAGATGCAGACACTGGAGGTAGATTGTTTGAGTATTTTATATTTATTATTTCCAAAAAGGGTAGAGAAGAGAATGGTCGTGGACAGGAAAAAGGTCAAAACCAGATCAGAGTCCAGGAGGTACAGAGTGGCAGGCAGGCTTGAGGTCAGGCAGGTGGGTACAGAGTGGCAGGAAGGCTTGAGGTCAGGGCAGGCAGAATGGTCAGGAAGGCTTGAGGTCAGGGCAGGCAGAATGGTCAGGAAGGCTTGAGGTCAGGGCAGGCAGAATGGTCAGGAAGGCTTGAGGTCAGGGCAGGCAGAATGGTCAGGAAGGCTTGAGGTCAGGGCAGGCAGAATGGTCAGGCAGGCGGATACAGAGTCCAGAAAACAGGCAAGGGTCAAAACCGGGAGGACTAGCAAAAGAGAGAATAGCAAAAGCAGGAGCACAGGGAAAAACACACTGATTGACTTGAAACAGACAAGACGAACTGGCACAATGAGACAGGAAACACACCGGGGAAAAATAAGTGACACCTGGAGGGGGTGAAGACAATCACAAGGACAGGTGAAACAGATCAGGGATGGAGTCCCTGGAGAAGGCGGGAACGAGATGCTGGTTAGGAGTAGTATTATCATGAGGAGACGTATACTTGGAAAACGGAAGAGGGATTAAGGGAAATTGAGAGGGAGAGACGGTTTAAGAGAGAAAGAAGGAAGAAGAGGGTGCACTTGAATCAAATAAGAATGGTGGAAAAAAGGTAGATGGTTTGTTAAAGAAGAAGGGAAGAAGGGTAGGGGGCAGCATTCGGAATTTTGGATGAAAGCATGCCCAAATTAAATGGCCTGCTACTCGGGCCAAGAATATATGATTTGCATATAACTGGTAGATTTGGATAGAAAACCATCTAAAGTTTCCAAAACTGTTAAAATAGTGAAGAAGCAGAGGCTGAAGACAGGAGGGAAAATGGAAGTGAATGAGGGTGAAGTATCAGAGGTGGAAGGTTTGGTGAAGTTCCCTGAGTCCGAGGTTTGAACCGAGGCTCAAGATAAAGATGAGTCTGACAGTAGGAGTGAAGTTTATGGAAAAAGTGGACTCTTGCCTTTTGGCTGATCCATTTGTGGTTTCACGGTGGGTGAAAAAATAGTTAAGTAATTTGGAATTGGTGAAGGTAACCAGAAGTGATCTAGTGTTAATTGTTTGTGTTTCTGCTGGTCAGAGGTAGAAGGCGCCCGGAGTAAAACAATTGGGGGCCAGAAAAGTTAATTGTTTTGTTCTCAAGAAAAGGGCACCAATGAAAGGAGTGATAACTGGGGTAGCAGTAGATTTAAACGTTGACCAGCTGAGGGCAAAGATTTCCAGTGTATGTGATGCTCATCATTTGATGCGACATAGACAGGGTGGCGAGAAACAGGGGAAACAGAAGAGTCATTGTCTGTTCTTTTGAATTTTGAAGTCAAGTCTTTGCCTGACAAAAGTGAATCTAGGACACACTTGAAGTTGGAAGTTTACGTACACCTTAACCAAATATATCTGAACTCAGTTTTTCACATTTTAAGAATGTGAGATGTCAGAACAATAGTAGAGAGAATTATTTATTTCAGCTTTCATTTCTTTCATCACATTCCCAGTGGGTCAGAACTTTACATACACTCAATTAGTATTTGGTAGCAATGTCTTTAAATTGTTTAACTTGAGTCAAACATTTCAGGTAGCCTTCCACAGGCTTCACAAAATAAGTTGGGTGAGTTTTGCACCATTCCTCCTGACAGAGCTGGTGTAACTGAGTCAGGTTCATAGGCCTCCTTGCTCGTACACACTTTTTCAGTTCTGCCCACAATTTGTCTATAGGATTGAGGTCAGGGCTTTGTGATGTTCACTCCAATACCTTGACTTTGTTGTCCTAAAAACGTCTCTAGGGTAGGGGGCAGCATTCGGAATTTTGGATGAAACATGCCCAAATTAAACAGCCTGCTACTCGGGCCCAGAATATATGATATGCATATAACTGGTAGATTTTGATAGAAAACAATCTAAAGTTTCCAAAACTGTTAAAATAGTGTCTGAGTATAACAGAACTGATTTGGCGAAAACCTGAGAAATATTTATATATAATATATATATATTTTTTGGGGGGTTTTGTAGTTTTTATTTCAATGCCAGTTGTACAGTATCCATTGACTTAGGACTCAAATTGCAGTTCCTATGCCTTCCACTAGATGTCAACAGTCTTTAGACATTGTTTCAGGCTTGTATTCTGATAAGTAAGACCAGTCTGAATGAGTGGACCCTGACGTGACACAGAGCTTTTTCATGAGCAATCCTGAGAGAGTGCCTTTCTTGTTTACCTTTTATATTGAAGACGTTATTGTCCGGTTGACATATTATAGATCATTTAGGCTAAAAACAACCTGAGGATTGAATATTAACATCGTTTGACATGTTTCTATTAACTTTACGGATACAATTTTGATTTTTTTGTCTGCCTGTTTTGTCTGCGTTTGAGCCTGTCAATTACTGAAGAAAACCCGCAAACAAAACAGAGGTTTTTGGATATAAAGAGACTTTATCGAACAAAAGGAACATTTATTCAGTAAATTAATGTATTCTGAGTGCAACCATATGAAGATCATCAAAGGTAAGTGATTGATTTTATCTCTTTCTGACTTGTGTAACTCTTCTACATGGCTGGTTACTGTTTGTAATGATTTCTCTGCTAGGCTATGTTCTCAAATATTCGTAAGGTATGCTTTCGCCGTTAAGCTATTTTTAAATCTGAGAACTTGTTTGGATTCACAAGAAGTTCATCTTTAAACCTAAACCTGTGTTCTGAATTTTTATAATGAGTATTTCTGTATTTGAAATTGGCGCTCTGCAATCTCACTGGATGTTGGCCATGTGGGACCCACATACCCTAGTGAGGTTAAGCCATTTTGCCACAACTTTGGAAGTATGCTTGGGGTAGTTGTTCATTTGGAAGACCCATTTGCGACCAAGCTTTACCTTCCTGATTGATGTCTTGAGATGTTGTTTCAATATAGCCACATAATTTTCCTTCTCATGACGCCATCTATTTTGTGAAGTGCACCAGTCTCTCCTGCAGCAAAGCACCCCCACAACATGATGCTGCCACCCACGTGCTTCACGGTTGGGATGGTGTTCTTCGGCTTGCAAGCCTCCCCATTTTTCCTCCAAACATAACAATGGCTTTATGGCCAAACAGTTCTTTTTTTTCAAACCAGAAGACATTTTTCCAGAAAGTACGATCTTTGTCTCCATATGCAGTTGCAAACCGTTGTCTGGATTTTTTGCAGTGGCTTCTTCCTTGCTGAGGAGCCTTTCAGGTTTTGTCAATATAGGACTTGTTTTACTGTGGAAATAGATACTTTTGTACCTTTTTCCTCCAGCATCTTCACAAGGTCCTTTTTCTGAGGTCTTGGCTGATATCTTTTGATTTTCCCATGATGTCAAGCAAAGAGGCACTGAGTTTGAAGGTAGGCCTTGAAATATATCCACAGGTACACCTCCAATTGACTCACATGATGTCAATTAGCCTATCAGAAGCTTCTAAAGCCATGACATCGTTTTCTGGAATTTTCCAAGCTGTTAAAGGCACAGTGTATGTAAACTTCTGATCCACTGGAATTGTGATACAGTGTGAAATAAGTGAAATAATCTGTCTGTAAACAATTGTTGGAAAAATGAATTGTGTCATGCAGGAAGTAGATGTCCTAACCGACTTGCCAAAACTAGTTTGTTAACAAGAAATTGGTGGAGTGGTTGAAAAACGGGTTTTAATGATTTAAACCTAAGTGTATGTAAACTTCCGACTTCAACTGTATATAAGTTATCCTGTATGAGCGTATGTGCCTAATACATTACGATGTTACAGGTGTCCAGCTTATGGGCATGTGGCAACAGTGTGTAGGAGGGAGGGTCCAAGGAGTGAGAAATGTGCAGAAGGGCATTTAGACAAAGGAATGTGTAGCATTGGGGAAAGTAATGGAATGTGTTAATTGTAGGGGTGCCCATGGAGCTGGGGATCAGAAACGTCCCGTGCGAGAGAGAGGCAGGTTGAGGTTTCCAGGGTTAGAGTAGACCAGAAGTTGTCATATGCTGAGCCAGTGAAGAAAGTAGAGGAAGATGGGTCAAGGGGGAGGGATCCTGAGATGAGTGGTAGATGAGTAGTAGATATGTACCTATACAGAGGGATAGGCCAAAAAGTCATATGTAAGATTTAGTAAGATTGGATTTTTATCATTTATAGCAATGGTTATCACGAGTACTGCAGGGATGGAACTGAAGTTGCAGAAAATTGAGGTTGTGGTGACAGCTGCAGAGAGGTATTTTGACTTGACATCAGAAGAGTTACAGGATGTGTTAAATGGGATAATGACATGAGGAATAAATACATTTAGTTAGTGGAGTAACGGGGTTGTTCATGTTATATAATTTTGAAAGTGTAGTGTTAGATGGTAAGGTATTTATTTATTACATTTTATCTATGAAGTGTAAGGGAGTTGTACTCCGGTCAAGTAGGTGGCGGTAATACAACAAATTGGTTGCCAACCGCCGTTAAACCTTAGAAGAAGAAGAAGAAGGCTGGCTGATAGGCTGGCTGATAGGCTGGCTGATAGGCTGGCTCGGCGGGTGGTTCGTTGGTTGAGTAAATTAAGATCCCTTCCACTCCAAGCTAATCTTATGATGATCTTTGATGGGCCCTGGGTTTTTTCATTGAATGAATGAATGAATATACTCTGCGCTCCCTTTTACCCCAGGTGGAGAATGAGTTTAAGTCGGAGTATGAGGAGTTATCCCAACAGTGTAAGCAGTTTGCTAAAGACCTTCTGGATCAGACCAGGAGCTCCAGAGAGCTGGAGATGATCCTGAACTACAGAGACGACATCAACCTGCTTGAGGAGGAGGGAAACAACGACCTGGCTAGACTCAAACTGGCTATTAAATACCACCAGAAAGAGGTATGAGTTTATACTATACACACTACTACACTACACACTACTACACTACACACAACTACCTGGCTAGACTCAAACTGTCTGTTAAATACCACTGGAAGGTTGGTAGGGGTTTACACTACACTGAACAAAAATATAAAGCAACATGTAAAGTGTTGGTTTCATGAGCTGAAATCAAAAATACCAGAGATTGTAATTACTCACAAATACCTTATTTCTCTCAAATTTTGTGCACACATTTCTTTACATCGCTGTTGGTGAGAATTTGTGATTTGCCAAGGTAATCCATCCACCTGACAGGTGTGGTATATCCAAAAGCTGATTAAACAGCATGATCAAGACACAGGTGCACCTTGTGCTTGGGACAATTAAAAGGCAGTTTTGTCACGCAACACAATTCCACAGATGTCTCAAGTTTTGAGGGAGCGTGCAATTGGCAATGCTGACTGCAGGAATGAATACCAGAGCTGTTGCCAGAGAACTGAAGGTTCATTTCTCTACCATACGCCGCCATTTTAGAGAACTTGGCAGTACGTCCAACTGGCCTCACAACAACAGACCACGTGTAACCACGCCAGCCCAGGACCTCCACATCCAGCTTCTTTACCTGCGAGATCGTCTGAGACCAGCCACCCGGACAGTTGATGGAATTGAGGATTATTTCTGTCTGTAATGAAGCCCTTTTGTGGGGAAAAACTCATTCTGATTGGCTGGGCCTGGCTCCCCCGAAGGTGGGCCAATGCTCTTCCAGGCCCACCCATGGCTGAGCCCCTGCCCAGTCATGTGAAATCCATAGATTAGGGCCTACTGAATTTATTTCAATTGACTAATTTCCATATACCAACTGTAACTCAGTTACATCGTTGACATTTTTGCGTGTTGCGTTTATATTTTTGTTCAGTGTATATATACACTACTACTACACTACTACAGTACTACACTCTACTACACTACAACAGTACTACACTACCCTGCTACACTGCTATATTACACTACTACACTACTACACTACTACACTACTACACTACAGTATTGCTACAGTACTACACTGCACTGCTACACCACTATACTACACTACTACAGTACTACATAACACTACTACACTGCTACAGTACTACACTGCACTGCTACAGTACTACACTACAATACTACACTACTACAGTACTACATAACACTACAACAGCACTACACTACTACAGTACTACACTACTATAATACTACACTACCACACTACAGTACTGCACTACACTAACACACTACAGTACTACACAAATACACTAAAGTACTATGCTAATACATCACGACAAGAGATACACCACAACATTACATAAATAGAGACCACACGACTACATAAAAAGAGACCACAACACTACATAAAGAGAGAGCACAACACTACATAAAGAGAGAGACCACAGCACTACATGAAGAGAGAGACCACAACACTACATAAGGGTTTCAGTGACTTCATTGGCTGTGGTTGCTGATGCGTATATGGTTAAATCATCAGTATACATGGACACACATGCTTTGTTTAATGCCAGCGGCAGGTCATTAGTAAACAATAGAAAAGAGTAGAGGGCCTAAAGAGCTGCCCTGTGGTACACCACACTTTACATTTTTAACATTAGAGAAGCTTCCATTAAAGAAACCCCTTTGAGTTTTATTAGATAGATAGCTCTGAATCCACAATATGGCAGAGGTTGAAAAGCCACAACACATGTTTTTTCAACAGCAGGTTATGGTCAATAATATCAAAGGCTTCACTGAATTATAACAGTACAGCTCCCACAATATTCTTATCATCAATTTCTTCAACCAATCATCAGTCATTTGTGTCAGTGCAGTACATGTTGAGTGCCATTCTCTATTAGCATGCTGAAAGTCTGTTGTTAATTTATTTACAGAGAAATAGCATTGTATTTGGTAAAACACAATGTTTTCCAATGGTTTGCTAAGAGCTGGCAGCAAGCTGATAGGTCTGCTGTTAGGACCAGTAAAGGTTGCTTTACCATTCTTGGGTGGCATAAATACATTGGCTCCTTCCAGACCTGAGGACAAATACTTTCCTCTAGGCTCAGATTATAATTAAAATATGATGGAAGTGGCAATACAGTCAGCTCTCATCCTCAGTAGCTTTCCATCTAAGTTGCCAATGCCAGGAGGTTTGTCATTATTGATCGATAACAATATGTTTTTCCACCTCTCCCACATTAACTTTACAAAATTCAAACTTCCACTTTTTGCTTTTCTTACATTTTTTTGATGCATATAAACCATTGCTCACTCTTTGTTATTGTCCTGCCTACGTCTGCCCACTTTGCCAATAAAATAAAATAATTGGAAACATCAAATAGTTTTGTGATGAATAAGCCATCTGATTTGATGAAAGATGGAGTTGAACTTGTCTTTCTGCCCATAATTTAATTTAACCCTCCTGTTGTGTTCGTTTGATGTGAATTCATTCTGTGTTCCCGGTCCAAAATGACCGCCCCATTATGGTTATAAATCCATAATAATACATATATTATCACCTAATGTTGTGTTAGATCTTTTTATCAACTTAAGTTCTTGTGAACAAGACACGTTTTGAACTTCTAATTGCTATTTATGGCCTGTAGACCTCATTGACCTAAGCTCATGCAACTAGTTTGAGTAAAAAAAAACATAATGTATGGATTATTTTGACTAAAACAAATACTCACATGAAATATATTGTGATATTTATCACAGACTACTTTGTGTCAAAGTTTAGCAAGGACTCTCTCCTCCTCACCAGTGTCATGATCAAAGATATGATCAAGAGCCTCACATACAGTATATATTTTGGTCGTTGTGCTACCACAGAATTAATTGTGAGCAAGGCCTCAAAAAAGCTTTATATACCAGAGCTGGGAGAAAAGTTCTATATATTATTGAAACAATGTTGTGATTGTTTGTGAGAATGCCAACAGGTGTGGTTCCCGTGGGGGAAAGATTCTATTGGGGAAAGGTTGCCATGGAAGCCAAGAAGGGGAGTCTGGTGCTCATCTGATGAATGGGCATGTGCCTGAACTCAATGTTATACACTAATTGTAGTCTCACCCATTCATTTCTAATGACCCTGTCACGGCTGTTGAAGGATGTGGAACAAGATGCAGTGTGGTGAGCGTACATGAGTCCCCCCCCGCGGACTCAGTCTGCAAAACCTAAACCGTTAGGCGAGGGTCTGGGTGGGCATCTATCCGCAGTGGCGGCTCAGGTGCGGGACGCAGACCCCGCTCCACCCCTGGCTCAGCTCACTTTGGTGGCACCTCTGGGTGCTGGGACCCTCGCCGCCGAACCCGGACTGGGGACCCTCTCGTAGCGGGCCCCGGACTGGCGACCGTCGTCGCTGGAGGCTCCGGACTGGAGGCGGGCGTCTCTGGCGGGATCGGGCTGGAGGCCGTTTCTGGAGGCTCCGGGCTGGAGACCGTCTCAGGAGGCTCCGGGCTGGAGGCTGTCTCTGGAGGCTCCGGGCTGGAGGCCGTCTCTGGAGGCTCTGGGCTGGGCGCAGGCACAGGACTCACCAGGCTGGGGAGACACACAGGAGACCTGGCTCTGGGAGCAGGCACAAGACTCACCAGGCTGGGGAGACATACAGGACGCCTCTTCCTTAGCTGAGGCACCGGATACACTGGGCCGTGGAGGCGCACTGGCGGTCTCGAGTGCAGAGCTGGCACCACACGTTCTGGCTGGATGCCTGCTTCCACCCGGCACATGCGGGACGCTGGCACCGAGCACACCGGCCTGTGAATGCTCAGCCTCGACACAGTGCGCATAACCCCATAGCACGGGGCCTGACCAGTCCCAAGCTCACCACGGTAAGCACGGGGAGTTGGCTCAGGTCTCCAACCTGACTCAGCCACACTCCCCGTGTGCCTTCCCCCAAAACATTTTTGGGGCTGCCTCTCGGCCTTCCTTGCCAGCCATGTTCCCTCATAATGTTGCCTCTCCGCCTTAGCTGACTCCAGTTCCTCCCGTGGATGGCGACACTCCCCAGCCTGCCTCCAGGGTCCCTTACCATCCAGGATCTCCTCCCATGTCCAGGAGTCCTCTTCACCACGCTGCTTGGTCCTTTGGTGGTGGGAAGTTCTGTCACGGCTGTTGTAAGATGAGGACCAAGGTGCAGCGTGGTGAGCGTACCTTTTACTTTATTTAAGAAATGACGCCGACGAAACAATAAACAATACATAATAAACTTTTTCCCACAGAGGTGCCTAAGTATGGTTCCCAATCAGAGACAACGATAGACAGCTGTCCCTGATTGAGAACCATACCCGGCCAAAACATAGAAATAGAAAATCATAGAAACACAAAACATAGAATGCCCACCCCAACTCACGCCCTGACCAAACCAAACTAGAGACATAAAAAGGATCTCTAAGGTCAGGGCGTGACAGACCCGGTCATTTTTGACCCACATATACACCACATGTGTACAAAAGTTAAATAAAACACCCACCATTTTATGGAAATCATCAACATTTATTCTGTGTGTTCAGATGCCCTGTATGGACAAACTCATGGAACCCGATGACAATCAGATTAAATTAACTACATTTTTCAGAGAGAAAACTTGTAAATCGGAACACAGCAGGAGGGTTAAAGTACTCCAATGTTTTTTCCATCATTCTTTATTTCATTGCTCTTGTGGAGATTCTGCAGTTCTGTCCACAACCATGTTGTTCCTTCTTGATGGTCCCTTGAGATAGTCTGATTTATCTGTCATTGTTATCATGGATGCACGCACAGAACTGATGTCCTCTCTCAATGACTTACAGATTGCTGTCATCTTGCTGTTCTCCTGTTTCAACTCATCGAGCTAACCCTAGGAGAACTGCAAACTGTTCTTCAGGTCCTCGACCTCTCTGGTCAGGTCGTCCATTCAGTCAGACAAAACACTTGAAGCTATTTTCTTGTTGTAGGTCTCTTTTTGTTTGTTTAAAAGATCCTTCATGTGTGACACCAACGGTACTCAACGGTACTCAACGGTACTCCCACCGGCTTTGGTCTTTATCATGGTAGCAACTTTGTATTGTATGTTACGCTGTTACTCCTCGCAGTTCCAGACTGGGCAGGTTACAGCAAAGATTGAAAACAACAAACAGCAGGGGTCTAGACAGCCACAAACCCAGGACAATCCACAGTCCCAGCCACAATGGCTAACCGCGTCCCGGGCTGCGTTCAAGAAAACCCTGCTAGCTTGATATGCAGCTAGGCTAGCTGTGACACCAAATAGCTCCTCAGACCCGTCCTTGGTCGATACGATCACTGGAAAGAGACAAGCAGTCCCAGGAACTGATGCAAGCAGTCTCAGCAACTGCATCGCAGGATCCAAACCAATAACTTTCCAATACACTTTCAAGCAACAAACTTTTCAAACAAACAAAAGGACAACCATCTCTGTAGCACTCCACTCTGTAGCACTCCACTCTGTAGCACTAAAGGCCTTTATGAAGAGTGTTATGAAGAGTGTTCAGACGGAAGCCACTCCTCAGTAAGAGGCACATGACAGCCCACTTGGAGTTTGCCAAAAGGCACCTAAAGGAATCTGAGAGCCCGGACTTGAACTTGATCGAACATCTCTGGAGAAAACTGAAAATAGCTGTGCAGTGACACTCCCCATCCAACCTGACAGAGCTTGAAAGGATCTGCAGAGAAGAATGGGAGAAACTCCCCAAATACAGGTGTGCCAAGCTTGTAGCATCAGACCCAAGAAGACTCAAGGCTGTAATCGCTGCCAAAGGTGCTTCAAAAAAGTACTGAATAAGAGGTCTGAATACTTATGTAAATATGATATTTCCCGGGGGGGGGTTATTTTATGAATGAGCAAAAAAATATTTCAAGATAAAGCAAAGCAGTTCGACAGATAAAACGACACAGAGTTACACATGGAGTAAAAACAAACATACAGTCAATAATGCAGTATAAACAAGTCTATATACAATGTTGTTGATGTAAATTGAGAAGAGTTTGTGGCCTAGGATCAAGCCTTGGGGTACTCCCTTGGTGACTGGCAGTGGCTGAGACAGCAGATGTTCTGACTTCATACACTGCACTCTTTGACAGAGGTAGTTAACAAACCAGACCAAAGGCCCCTCAGAGACACCAATATTCCTGAGCCGGCCCACAAGAATGGAATGGTCTACCGTATCAAAAGCTTTGACCAAGTCAATAAAAATAAGCAGCATTGCTTAGAGCAGAGTGGTGACATCATTTAGAACCTTTAAGGTTACAGTGGCACATCCCTAACCTGAGTACATACCAGAGAGAATACTATAGACATCAAGAAAGCCAGTCAGTTGATTATTGACAAGTTTTTTTCCAACACTTTTGATAAACAGGACAAGATATACATTGGCCTGTAACAGTTAGGATCAGCTTGATCTCCCCTTTAAATCAAGGAGCTCCTTTAGCACCTCAGACTCAGTGAGAAACTTTGTAGCGGGGCAGGAAAAAGTGGGAGGAGCAGCAGGGCTAGTCGGATTAGAAGGGCTGGGAGAAGAGGAAGTGCTGGGAGAAGAGGAAGTGCTGGGAGAAGAGGAAGGGCTGGGAGAAGAGGAAGGCCTGGGAGAAGAGGAAGTGCTGGACAGGAATGAGGTGTGACTGAGTCAAATAGGAATCTTGACTTATAGAAGTGGTGATTAATTAAGGATTGGTGAAACTGGAGGATGTGCAATTCAAATAAATAATCATAAATATTATGGACTTTAAACATTTAGGTACATATATGTGTCTTATATTTGCTGAAAGCTTAACTTCTTGTTAGTCTAACTGCACTGTCCGATTTACAGTAGCCAATACAGCTAATGAAACTTTGTTTCAACAAGTTAAAATACATTTCTATTTACTCCTCAGATATCCTAAAATGTAATCAAAATATAATATTTGTTTCAGAAAGAAGTATGTTCAATAGGAAACCGATTTTAGCAGGTGCGTAATGTCTTCATGGCGCACGCAAACACTCATTTCTAAGACTGTGTCCTTCTAATAAAACTGTTATTTCTAATTAGTTTTGGAAGTTACAAGCCTGAAAACCTTGAACATAGACTGCTGAAACCCTGTGGAAGCCATAGGAATTGCATCCTGGGAGCTAATTTTGAATATGACCTATCTCTTTTTTAAATTTTTATTATTATTATTTATTTTACCTTTATTTAACTAGGCAAGTCAGTTAAGAACACATTCTTATTTTCAATAACGGCCTGGGAACAGTGGGTTAACTGCCTGTTCAGGGGCAGAATGACAGATATCAGCTCGGGGGTTTGAACTCACAACCTTCCGGTTACTAGTCCAACGCTCTAACCACTAGGCTACCCTGCCGCCCACTGCTCTTGCATTTCTAAGAGGATTTCTTTGGATTTTCTCCTACCATATCTACTGTGTTATAGTCTCCAACATTACTTTAACATTTCTACAAACTTCAAAATGTTTTATTTCCAATGGTACCAACTATATGCATGTCCTGGCTTCAGGGCCTGAGCTATAGACAGTTTATTTGGGCATGTCATTCAGACAGGAAGTGGAGAAAAAAGGGACCTAGTCCTAAAAAGTTTTAAAGAGCTCAGCCATGTGCTTCTTGTCAGTAAATACCACAACATCACCATGAAGGGACATGAGCAGCTATGAGGAGGAGGGTTAATTCTCCAGGTCTTTAACCATTTTCCGTAACTTCTTGTGGTTAGACCCACAGAGAGAGAACTGCTCTTTAAAGTAACTAACTTTGACCTTCTGGATAGCCTATGACCTGACTAGATTCAGACTTGCCATCACATACCACCAGAAAGAGGTAGGAGACTATAGTATACTGATATTCTACACAGATATACATCCTGAGGAAGTCGGAGGTCACTGTAGTATTTTATCATCCTTCATCTCAGTCTAAGACAGTGCAGACAGCGAGGTCTGACAGACTAACAGAAGTGGAGTTTTACAGCCATAGAAGGACACACACAGAGAGAACAGTGTTGACATGGTGGGGAGGCAGACAAGATGGACGATATAGCCTCATGAAATAATAATCTCACTCCCTTTTCACTATCTGTCTATCTGCGGTTATGTGTCAGTTTCTCTCTCTCTCTCCGTCTCTCTCTGTCTCTCTCTCTCTGTCTCTCTCTTTCTCTGTTCTCTCCCCACTCTCTCCCCACTCTCTCTCTCTCTCTCTCTCTTTCTCTCGCTTTCCCCCACCCACTATCTCTCTCTTGCTCTCTCTCTCTCTCTGTCTCTCTGTCTATCTGTCTGACTCTCTGTGTGTGTGTGTGTGTCTGTCTGTCTGTCTGTCTTATGGCTTGGGGGTAGAAGCTGTTAAGGAGCCTTTTGATATTTACATCTAGATATCACCAGCTACCTTAATTCATATTAGCGTGCTATCTAAATTCACTTAGCTAGCTAGCTATACAATATGTAAAGTTGGCTAGATACTGTAACTAGCTAGCTATACAATATGTAAAGTTGGCTAGATACTGTAACTAGCTAGCTATACAATATGTAAAGTTGGCTAGATACTGTAACTAGCTAGCTATACAATATGTAAAGTTGGCTAGATACTGTAACTAGCTAGCTATACAATATGTAAAGTTGGCTAGATACTGTAACTAGCTAGCTATACAATATGTAAAGTTGGCTAGATACTGTAACTAGCTAGCTATACAATATGTAAAGTTGGCTAGATACTGTAACTAGCTAGCTATACAATATGTAAAGTTGGCTAGATACTGTAACTAGCTAGCTATACAATATGTAAAGTTGGCTAGATACTGTAACTAGCTAGCTATACAATATGTAAAGTTGGCTAGATACTGTAACTAGCTAGCTATACAATATGTAAAGTTGGCTAGATACTGTAACTAGCTAGCTATACAATATGTAAAGTTGGCTAGATACTGTAACTAGCTAGCTATACAATATGTAAAGTTGGCTAGATACTGTAACTAGCTAGCTATACAATATGTAAAGTTGGCTAGATACTGTAACTAGCTAGCTATACAATATGTAAAGTTGGCTAGATACTGTAACTAGCTAGCTATACAATATGTAAAGTTGGCTAGATACTGTAACTAGCTAGCTATACAATATGTAAAGTTGGCTAGATACTGTAACTAGCTAGCTATACAATATGTAAAGTTGGCTAGATACTGTAACTAGCTAGCTATACAATATGTAAAGTTGGCTAGATACTGTAACTAGCTAGCTATACAATATGTAAAGTTGGCTAGATACTGTAACTAGCTAGCTATACAATATGTAAAGTTGGCTAGATACTGTAACTAGCTAGCTATACAATATGTAAAGTTGGCTAGATACTGTAACTAGCTAGCTATACAATATGTAAAGTTGGCTAGATACTGTAACTAGCTAGCTATACAATATGTAAAGTTGGCTAGATACTGTAACTAGCTAGCTATACAATATGTAAAGTTGGCTAGATACTGTAACTAGCTAGCTATACAATATGTAAAGTTGGCTAGATACTGTAACTAGCTAGCTATACAATATGTAAAGTTGGCTAGATACTGTAACTAGCTAGCTATACAATATGTAAAGTTGGCTAGATACTGTAACTAGCTAGCTATACAATATGTAAAGTTGGCTAGATACTGTAACTAGCTAGCTATACAATATGTAAAGTTGGCTAGATACTGTAACTAGCTAGCTATACAATATGTAAAGTTGGCTAGATACTGTAACTAGCTAGCTATACAATATGTAAAGTTGGCTAGATACTGTAACTAGCTAGCTATACAATATGTAAAGTTGGCTAGATACTGTAACTAGCTAGCTATACAATATGTAAAGTTGGCTAGATACTGTAACTAGCTAGCTATACAATATGTAAAGTTGGCTAGATACTGTAACTAGCTAGCTATACAATATGTAAAGTTGGCTAGATACTGTAACTAGCTAGCTATACAATATGTAAAGTTGGCTAGATACTGTAACTAGCTAGCTATACAATATGTAAAGTTGGCTAGATACTGTAACTAGCTAGCTATACAATATGTAAAGTTGGCTAGATACTGTAACTAGCTAGCTATACAATATGTAAAGTTGGCTAGATACTGTAACTAGCTAGCTATACAATATGTAAAGTTGGCTAGATACTGTAACTAGCTAGCTATACAATATGTAAAGTTGGCTAGATACTGTAACTAGCTAGCTATACAATATGTAAAGTTGGCTAGATACTGTAACTAGCTAGCTATGTTAGCAGCTCATTTTATTTTTTTACATTTTCAATGTGTATTTACTCCACTTGAATACACGTTTGATTGGAGGGCAACAACGCTTGTTTGTCACCCGAGCAGGTTTAGAGCGTATTACCATTTAACTCTGAAATAAAGTCATGAATCAGAGAGTGGATGAAAGTATTGACCCATTTAATAACCAGACCTTCATAAAAACTTGCCATGCCGAATTGTTGATGGACAACCAAATTGCTGCTATATGCTGCCAGCACGCCGACAAGCCACTATGGGCGGCACTTTGACAATTTATACACAGACAGACAGACAGACAGACAGACAGACAGACAGACAGACAGACAGACAGACAGACAGACAGACAGACAGACAGACAGACAGACAGACAGACTCTCTAGAATGTATGTGACATCAACAGAGATGTATCTTTAAAAATATACATATTTCTCATGCACAAGTGCAGGGTAATGCCTTTCTTGCAAATTCAAAATCCAACATCGCAATAAAACAATGAAATGCTAGATTAAAAAACATGAGAAATTTGAAGAAATGTGAAGAAAGTAATTAAGCATACTATAAACACAGGGTCAGTTCCAGTACCATATTTACAATGTGCAGGGATACTGGAGTGATGGAGGTAGATACAGTGTCAAGACAAAGTATGTGAACCCTTTGGAATTACCTGAATTTCTGCATAAATGAGTCATAAAATTTGATCTGACCTTCATCTAGGTCACAACAATCATGCGTTTTCATGAACACACCGTGTAAACATTCACAGTGCAGGGTGGGAAAAGTATGTGAACCCTTGGATTTAATAACTGGTTGACCCTCCTTTGGCAGCTATAACCTCAACCAAATGTTTTCTGTAGTTGCGGATCAGAAGGAATTTTGGGCCATTCCTCTTTACAACATTTTTATTTTATTTTTTATTTTACCTTTATTTAACTAGGCAAGTTATTTAAGAACAGTGGGTTAACTGCCTGTTCAGGGGCTGAACGACAGATTTTTACCTCGTCACCTCAGGGATTTGATCTTTCGGTTGCTAGTCCAATGCTCTAACCACTAGGCTATCTCCTGGCCCAGTTCAGCAATATTTTTGGGATGTCTGGTGTGAACTGCTCTCTTGAGGTCATGCCACAGCATCTCAATCGGGTTGAGGTCAGGACTCTGACTGGGCCCCTCCAGGAGATGTATTTTCTTCTGTTGAAGCCATTCTGTTGTTGATTTACTTCTGTGTTTTGGGTCCTTGCCCTGTTGCTTCAATCAACATCTGTTAACCGCTTCAATTGGCAGACAGATAGCGTAACATTCTCCTGCAAAATCTCTTGATAAAGTTGGGAATTCATTTTTACATCTATGATAGCAAGCTGTCCAGGCACTGAGGCAGCAAAGTAGACCCAAACCATGATGCTTCCTCCACCATTGAGATGAGGTTTTGATGTTGGTGTGGTGTATCTTTTTTTTCTCCACACATAGTGTTGTGTGTTCTTTCCAAACAACTCAACTGTAGTTTATTCTGTCCACAGAATATATTGCCTGTAGCCCTGTGGAACATCAAGGTGCACTTTTGCAAACGTCAGATGTGCAGCAATGTTTTCTTTGGACAGCAGTGGCTTCTTCCGTGGTGTCCTCCCATGAACACCATTCTTGTTTAGTATTTTACGTATTGTAGACTTGGCAACAGAGATGTTAGAAATCTATGTTCCAGAGATTTCTGTAAGTCTTTAGCTGACACTCTAAGATTCTTCTTCACCTCATTGAGCATTCTGCGCTGTGCTCTTGCAGTCACCTTTGCAGGAAGGCCACCTCTAGGGAGAGTAGCAACAGTGCTGTCTCTCCATTTATAGACAATTTGTCTTACCGTGGACACCACATTCCCAGTGGTTCAGAACTTTACATACACTCAATTAGTATTTGGTAGCATTGCCTTTAAATTGTTTAACTTGGGTTAAACATTTCGAGTAGCCTTCCACAAGCTTCCCACAATAAGTTGGGTGAATATTGGCCCATTCCTCCTGACAGAGCTGGTGTAACTGAATGAGGTTTGTAGGCCTCCTTGCTCACACACTTTTTCAATTCTGCCCACAATTTTCCTATAGGATTGAGGTCAGGGCTTTGTGATGGCCACTGCAATACCTTGACTTTGTTGTCCTTAAGCCATTTTGCCACAACTTTAGAAGTATGCTTGGGGTAGTTGTCCATTTGGAAGACCCATTTGCGACCAAGCTTTACCTTCCTGATTGATGTCTTGAGATGTTGCTTCAATATATCCATATAATTTTCCTTCTCATGATGCCATCTACTTTGTGAAGTGCACCAGTCTCTCCTGCAGCAAAGCACCCCCACAACATGATGCTGCCACTCACGTGCTTCACAGTTGGGATGGTGTTCTTTGGCATGCAAGCCTCCCCCTTTTTCCTCCAAACATAACAATGGCTTTATGGCCAAACAGTTCAAAAAAAATGTCAAACCAGTGGACATTTCTCCAGAAAGTACGATCTTTGTCCCCATGTGCAGTTGCAAACCGTTGTCTGGATTATTTATGGTGGTTTTGGAGAAGTGGCTTCTTCCTTGCTGGGCAGCCTTTCAGGTTTTGTCGATATAGGACTAATTTTTACTGTGGATATAGATACTTTTGTACCTGTTTCCTCCAGCATCTTCACAAGGTCCTTTGCTGTTGTTCTGGGATTGATTTGCACTTTTTGCACCAAAGTACGTTCCTTTTCTAGGAAACAGATCGCGTCTCCTTCCTGAGCGGTATGACAGCTGCATGGTCCCATGATGTTTATACTTGGGTACTATGGTTTGTACAGATAAACATGGTACCTTTAGGCGTTTGGAAATTGCTCCCAAGCAAGAACCCGACTTGTGGAGGTCTACAATTTTTTTCTGAGGTCTTCGCTGATATCTTTTGATTTTTCCATGATGTCAAGCAAAGAGGCACTGAGTTTGAAGGTAGGCCTTGAAATACATCCACAGGTACACCTCCAATTGACTCAAATTATGTCATTTAGCCTATCAGAAGCTTCTAAAGCCAAGACATCTTTTTCTGGAATTTTCCAAGCTGTTTAAAGGCACAGTCAACTTAGTGTATGTAAACTTCTGACCCACTGGAATTGTGATACAGTGAATTATAAGTGAAATAATCTGTTTGTAAACAATTGTTGGAAAAATGACTTGTGTCATGCAGAAAGTAGATGTCCTAACCGACTTGCCAAAACTATAGTTTGTTAACAAGATATTGGTGGAGTGGTTGAAAAATGTGTTTTAATGATTTCAACCTAAGTGTATATAAACTTCCGACTTCAACTGTATATACAGGGTCAGTAGTTATATACAGGGTCAGTAGTATATAACTACTGACCCTGTATATAACTACTGACCCTGTATATAACTACAGACCCTGTATATAGCTACTGACCCTGGAACAGACCCTGGATATAGCTGCTGACCTTGTATATAACTACTGACCCTGTATATAACAAGGTCAGCAGCTATATACAGGGTCAGCAGCGATATACAGGGTCAGCAGCGATATACAGGGTCAGCAGCGATATACAGGGTCTGTAGTTATATACAGGGTCAGTAGTTATATACAGGGTCTGTTCCAGGGTCAGTAGCTATATACAGGCTCTGTTCCAGGGTCAGCAGCTATATACAAGGTCTGTTCCAGGGTCAGCAGCTATATACAGGGTCAGTAGCTATATACAGGGTCTGTTCCAGGGTCAGTAGCTATATACAGGGTCTGTTCCAGGGTCAGTAGCGATATACAGGGTCAGTAGCTATACGCAGGGTCTGTTCCAGGGTCAGTAGCTATATACAGGGTCAGCAGCGATATACAGGGTCAGTAGCTATATACAGGGTCAGCAGCGATATACAGGGTCAGTAGTTATATACAGGGTCAGTAGTTATATACAGGGTCAGTAGCTATATACAGGGTCAGTAGTTATATACAGGGTCAGCAGCTATATGCAGGGTCTGTTACAGGGTCAGCAGCTATATACAGGGTCAGTAGCTATATACAGGGTCAGTAGTTATATACAGGGTCAGTAGCTATATACAGGGTCAGTAGTTATATACAGGGTCAGTAGCTATATACAGGGTCAGTAGCTATATACAGGGTCAGTAGCTATATACAGGGTCAGTAGTTATATACAGGGTCAGTAGTTATATACAGGGTCTGTAGTTATATACAGGGTCAGTAGTTATATACAGGGTCAGTAGTTATATATACACAGGGTCAGTAGTTATATACAGGGTCAGTAGCTATATATACACAGGGTCAGTAGTTATATACAGGGTCAGTAGCTATATACAGGGTCAGTAGTTATATACAGGGTCAGTAGTTATATACAGGGTCAGTAGTTATATACAGGGTCAGTAGCTATATACAGGGTCAGTAGCTATATACAGGGTCAGTAGCGATATACAGGGTCAGTAGCTATATACAGGGTCAGTAGTTATATACAGGGTCAGTAGCTATATACAGGGTCAGTAGCTATATACAGGGTCTGTTCCAGGGTCAGTAGCTATATACAGGGTCAGTAGTTATATACAGGGTCAGTAGCTATATACAGGGTCAGCAGCGATATACAGGGTCAGTAGTTATATACAGGGTCAGCAGCTATATACAGGGTCAGTAGCTATACACAGGGTCAGTAGCTATATATACACAGGGTCAGTAGTTATATACAGGGTCAGTAGCTATATATACACAGGGTCAGTAGTTATATACAGGGTCAGTAGTTATATACAGGGTCAGTAGCTATATATACACAGGGTCAGTAGTTATATACAGGGTCAGTAGCTATATACAGGGTCAGTAGCTATATATACACAGGGTCAGTAGTTATATACAGGGTCAGTAGTTATATACAGGGTCAGTAGCTATATATACACAGGGTCAGTAGTTATATACAGGGTCAGTAGCTATATACAGGGTCAGTAGCTATATACAGGGTCAGTAGCTATATACAGGGTCAGTAGCTATATACAGGGTCAGTAGCTATATACAGGGTCAGCAGCTATATACAGGGTCAGTAGCTATATACAGGGTCAGCAGCTATATACAGGGTATGTAGTTATATACAGGGTCAGTAGTTATATACAGGGTAAGTAGTTATATACAGGGTCTGTTCCAGGGTCAGCAGCTATATACAGGGTCAGTAGCTATATACAGGGTCTGTTCCAGGGTCAGTAGCTATATACAGGGTCTGTTCCAGGGTCAGCAGCTATATACAGGGTCAGCAGCTATATACAGGGTCAGCAGCTATACACAGGGTCAGTAGTTATATACAGGGTCTGTTCCAGGGTCAGCAGCTATACACAGGGTCAGTAGCTATATACAGGGTCAGCAGCTTATATGTGAGTTGGTGTGTGTGTACAGTAGAGTCAGTATATTCTGTCTGAGATGGAGTGAGTCTGTTTGTGTATGAGTGTGTGAGTGTGTGTGTATGACCCTGTGAGTCTGTCAGTCTGTTTGTGCATGGGTGTATGAGTGTGTGAGTGTGTGTGTGTATGGCCCTGTGAGTCTGTCATTGTGTAGGGTCCTGTCAGTATGTAGGGTCCTGTCATTGTGTAGAGTCCTGTCAGTTTGTAGGGTCCTGTCAGTCTGTAGAGTCCCGTCAGTCTGTAGGGTCCTGTCAGTCTGTAGAGTCCTGCCAATCTGTAGAGTCCTGTCAGTCTGTAGGATCCTGTCAGTCTGTAGAGTCCTGTCAGTCTGTAGGGTCCTGTCAGTCTGTAGAGTCCTGTCAATGTGTAGGGTCCTGTCAGTCTGTCATTGTGTAGGGTCCTGTCAGTCTGTAGGGTCCTGTCAGTCTGTCATTGTGTCATTGTGTAGGGTCCTGTCAGTCTGTCATTGTGTCATTGTGTAGGGTCCTGTCGGCCTGTCATTGTGTAGGGTCCTGTCAGTCTGTAGAGTCATGTCAGTCTGTAGAGTCCTGTCAGTTTGTAGGGTCCTGTCAGTCTGTAGGGTCCTGTCAGTCTGTAGAGTCATGTCAGTCTGTAGAGTCCTGTCAGTTTGTAGGGTCCTGTCAGTCTGTAGGGTCCTGTCAGTCTGTAGGGTCCTGCCAGTCTGTCAGTGTGTAGGGTCCTGTCAGTCTGTAGGTTCCTGTCAGTCTGTCATTGTGTCATTGTGTAGGGTCCTGTCAGTCTGTTATTCTGTAGGGTCCTGTCAGTCTGTAGGGTCCTGTCAGTCTGTAGAGTCCTGTCAGTGTGTAGGGTCCTTTCAGTCTGTAGGGTCCTGTCAGTCTGTCAGTGTGTAGGGTCCTGTCAGTCTGTAGGGTCCTGTCAGTCTGTAGAGTCCTGTCAGTCTGTAGGGTCCTGTCAGTCTGTAGAGTCCTGTCAGTCTGTAGGGTCCTGTCAGTATGTCATTGTGTCATTGTGCAGGGTCCTGTCGGTCTGTCATTGTGTAGGGTCCTGTCAGTCTGTAGAGTCCTGTCAGTATGTAGGGTCCTGTCAGTCTTTAGGGTCCTGTCAGTCTGTAGAGTCCTGTCAGTCTGTAGGGTCCTGTCAGTCTGTAGGGTCCTGTCAGTCTGTAGGGTCCTGTCAGTCTGTAGAGTCATGTCAGTCTGTAGGGTCCTGTCAGTGTGTAGGGTCCTGTCAGTGTGTCAGTGTGTAGAGTCCTGTCAGTGTGTAGAGTCCTGTCAGTGTGTAGAGTCCTGTCAGTGTGTAGAGTCCTGTCAGTGTGTAGAGTCCTGTCAGTGTGTAGAGTCCTGTCAGTGTGTAGAGTCCTGTCAGTCTGTAGGGTCCTGTCAGTGTGTAGAGTCCTGTCAGTGTGTAGAGTCCTGTCAGTGTGTAGAGTCCTGTCAGTGTGTAGAGTCCTGTCAGTGTGTAGAGTCCTGTCAGTGTGTAGAGTCCTGTCAGTGTGTAGAGTCCTGTCAGTGTGTAGAGTCCTATGAGTGGCAATAGAGACAATACAAAAACAAAAGGTCAATAAAGATACAAGGTCAACTCAGATAGATCTATTTATCAGTCTGATGTCGCCAGTGATCAGGCCTACCACCGTCATGATGATGGTCTTGGAGTCGTGGACGGCCACACAGTCTTGGGTGAACTAAGCACACACCCCTGTGGGGCCCCTTTGTTGAGGGTCAGCGTGGCGGAGGTGATGTTGCCTACCCTTACCACCTGGGGCCGGCCCATCAGGAAATCCAAGATCCAGCTGCAGAGGGAGGTGTTCAGTCCCAGAGTCCTAATCTTGGTGATGAGCTTGGAGGAGACAATGGTGTTGAACGCTGAGCTGTAGTCAATGAACATCATGCTCACGTAGGTATTCCTCTTATCTAGGTGGGTGAGTGCAGTGTGGAGAGCAATTGAGATTGAGCCATCTATGGATCTGTTGGGGCGGTATGCAAATTGGAGTGGGACTAGAGTGTCTGGGATGCTAGAGTTAATGTGTGCCATAACCAGCCTTTCAAAGCACTTAATGATTTACAGAAGTGAGTTCCACAGGGTGGTAGTCATTGTGGCATGAAGCCTTAATTAAAGTTCTTAGGAACAGGAATGATAGATTGGTGTTCATCTTAAAACGTGGGGGATTACAGAATGGGACAAGTAGAGGTTGAAAATTACTGTGAATATACCTGCCAGTTTTTCTGCTTTTCTGCTCTGAGACCACGCCCTGGAATAGAATCAGACGCCACGCCATTTCAGCTTTAGCCTACGAAGAAAGGAATACATTGCGACACGGTCTGTGGCTTCAGCCTACTAACTCCCCTCCCACTCTGCTTACTAGCTCCCCGCCCACTCAGCCTACTAGATCCCCGCACACTCAGCATACTAGCTCCCCGCCCACTCAGCCTACTAGCTCCTCTCCCACTCTGCTTACTAGCTCCCCGCCCACTCAGCCTACTCGCTCCCCACCCACTCAGCCTATTAACTCTTTGCCCACTCAGCCTACTAACTCCCCGCCCATTCTGCCGACTAGCTCCCAGTCTACTCGGCCTACTAACTCCCCGCCCATTCTGCCTACTAGCTCCCAGCCTACTCAGCCTACTAGCTCCCCGCCCACTCAGCCTACTAGCTCCCCGCCCACTCAGCCTACTAACTCCCAGCCTACTAGCTCCCCGCCCACTCAGCCTACTAACTCCCAGCCTACTAGCTCCCCGCCCACTCCGCCTACTAGCTCCCCGTCCACTCAGCCTACTAGCTCCCCACCCACTCAGCCTACTAGCTCCCCGCCCACTCAGCCTACTAGCTCCCCGCCCACTCAGCCTACTAGCTCCCAGACTACTAGCACGCCGCCAACTCAGCCTACTAGCCCCCAGCCTCCTAGCTCCCCACCCACTCAGCCTACTAACTCCCAGCCTACTAGCTCCCCGCCCGCTCAGCCTACTAACTCCCAGCCTACTAGCTCCCTGCCCACTCAGCCTACTAGCTCCCCGCCCACTCAGCCTACCAACTCCCCACCCACTCAGCCTACTAGCTCCCAGCCCACTCAGCCTACTAGCTCCCCGCCCACTCAGCCTACTAGTTCCCCGCCCACTCAGCCTTCTAGCTCCCAACCTACTCAGCCTACTAACTCCCAGCCTACTAGCTCCCCGCCCACTCAGCCTACTAGCTCCCCACCCACTCAGCCTACTAGCTCCCCACCCACTCAGCCTACTAGCTCTCCGCCCACTCAGCCTACTAGCTCCCCACCCACTCAGCCTACTAACTCCCAGCCTACTAGCTCCCCGCCCGCTCAGCCTACTAACTCCCAGCCTACTAGCTCCCTGCCCACTCAGCCTACTAGCTCCCCGCCCACTCAGCCTACCAACTCCCCACCCACTCAGCCTACTAGCTCCCAGCCCACTCAGCCTACTAGCTCCCCACCCACTCAGCCTACTAGATCCCCGCCCACTCAGCCTTCTAGCTCCCCACCTACTCAGCCTACTAACTTCCAGCCTACTAGCTCCCCGCCCACTCAGCCTACTAGCTCCCCACCTACTCAGCCTACTAGCTCCCCACCCACTCAGCCTACTAGCTCTCCACCCACTCAGCCTACTAGCTCCCCGCCCACTCAGCCTACTAACTCCCCGCCCACTCAGCCTACTAACTCTCCACCCACTCAGCCTACTAGCTCCCAGACTACTAGCTCCCCGCCCACTCAGCCTACTAACTCCAAGCATACTAGCTCCCCGCCCACTCAGCCTACTAGCTCCCAGCCAACTAGCTCCCCACCCACTCAGCCTACTAACTCCAAGCCTACTAGCTCCCCGCCCACTCAGTCTACTAACTCCAAGCATACTAGCTCCCCGCCCACTCAGCCTACTAGCTCCCAGCCAACTAGCTCCCCACCCACTCAGCCTACTAACTCCAAGCCTACTAGCTCCCCGCCCACTCAGCCTACTAGCTCCCCGCCCACTCAGCCTACTAGCTCCCAGCCTACTAGCTCCCCACCCACTCAGCCTACTAGCTCCCCGCCCACTCAGCCTACTAGCTCCCCGCCCACTCAGCCAACTAGCTCCCCGCACACTCAGCCTACTAGCTCCCCGCCCACTCAGCCTACTAGCTCCCCGCCCACTCAGCCTACTAGCTCCCCGCCCAATCAGCCTATTAACTCCCGCCCACTCAGCCTATTAACTCCCCGCCCACTCAGCCTACTAGCTCCCCGCCCACTCAGCCTACTAGCTCCCCGCCCACTCAGCCTATTAACTCCCGCCCACTCAGCCTACTAGCTCCCCACCCACTCAGCCTACTAGCTCCCCGCCAACTCAGCCGACTAGCTCCCCGCACACTCAGCCTACTAGCTCCCCGCCCACTCAGCCTACTAGCTCCCCGCCCACTCAGCCTACTAGCTCCCCGCCCAATCAGCCTATTATAACTCCCGCCCACTCAGCCGATTAACTCCCCGCCCACTCAGCCTACTAGCTCCCTGCCCACTCAGCCTACTAGCTCCCCGCCCACTCAGCCTATTAACTCCCGCCCACTCAGCCTACTAGCTCCCCACCCACTCAGCCTACTAGCTCCCTTCCCACTCAGCCTACTAGCACCCCGCCCACTCAGCCTACTAGCTCCCCGCCCACTCAGCCTACTAGCTCCCTGCCCACTCAGCCTACTAGCTCCCCGCCCACACAGCCTACTAGCTCCCTGCCCACTCAGCCTACAAGCTCCCCGCCCACTCAGCCTATTAACTCCCTGCCCACTCAGCCTACTAGCTCCTCGCCCACTCAGCCTACTAGCTCCTCCGCCCACTCAGCCTATTAACTCCCTGCCCACTCAGACTATTAACTCCCCGCCCACTCAGCCTACTAGCTCCCCGCCCACTCAGCCTAATAGCTCCCCTCCCACTCAGACTACTAGCTCCCCGCCCACTCAGCCTACTAGCTCCCCGCCCAATCAGCCTATTAACTCCCCACCCACTCAGCCTACTAGCTCCCCGCCCACTCAGCCTACTAGCTCCCAGCCCACTCAGCCTACTAGCTCCCCACCCACTCAGCCTACTAGATCCCCGCCCACTCAGCCTTCTAGCTCCCCACCTACTCAGCCTACTAACTTCCAGCCTACTAGCTCCCCGTCCACTCAGCCTACTAGCTCCCCACCCACTCAGCCTACTAGCTCCCCACCCACTCAGCCTACTAGCTCTCCACCCACTCAGCCTACTAGCTCCCCGCCCACTCAGCCTACTAACTCCCCGCCCACTCAGCCTACTAACTCTCCACCCACTCAGCCTACTAGCTCCCAGACTACTAGCTCCCCGCCCACTCAGCCTACTAACTCCAAGCATACTAGCTCCCCGCCCACTCAGCCTACTAGCTCCCAGCCAACTAGCTCCCCACCCACTCAGCCTACTAACTCCAAGCCTACTAGCTCCCCGCCCACTCAGCCTACTAACTCCAAGCATACTAGCTCCCCGCCCACTCAGCCTACTAGCTCCCAGCCAACTAGCTCCCCACCCACTCAGCCTACTAACTCCAAGCCTACTAGCTCCCCGCCCACTCAGCCTACTAGCTCCCCGCCCACTCAGCCTACTAGCTCCCAGCCTACTAGCTCCCCACCCACTCAGCCTACTAGCTCCCCGCCCACTCAGCCTACTAGCTCCCCGCCCACTCAGCCGACTAGCTCCCCGCACACTCAGCCTACTAGCTCCCCGCCCACTCAGCCTACTAGCTCCCCGCCCACTCAGCCTACTAGCTCCCCGCCCAATCAGCCTATTAACTCCCGCCCACTCAGCCTATTAACTCCCCGCCCACTCAGCCTACTAGCTCCCCGCCCACTCAGCCTACTAGCTCCCCGCCCACTCAGCCTATTAACTCCCGCCCACTCAGCCTACTAGCTCCCCACCCACTCAGCCTACTAGCTCCCCGCCAACTCAGCCGACTAGCTCCCCGCACACTCAGCCTACTAGCTCCCCGCCCACTCAGCCTACTAGCTCCCCGCCCACTCAGCCTACTAGCTCCCCGCCCAATCAGCCTATTATAACTCCCGCCCACTCAGCCTATTAACTCCCCGCCCACTCAGCCTACTAGCTCCCTGCCCACTCAGCCTACTAGCTCCCCGCCCACTCAGCCTATTAACTCCCGCCCACTCAGCCTACTAGCTCCCCACCCACTCAGCCTACTAGCTCCCTTCCCACTCAGCCTACTAGCACCCCGCCCACTCAGCCTACTAGCTCCCCGCCCACTCAGCCTACTAGCTCCCTGCCCACTCAGCCTACTAGCTCCCCGCCCACTCAGCCTACTAGCTCCCCGCCCACTCAGCCTACTAGCTCCCAGCCTACTAGCTCCCCACCCACTCAGCCTACTAGCTCCCCGCCCACTCAGCCTACTAGCTCCCCGCCCACTCAGCCGACTAGCTCCCCGCACACTCAGCCTACTAGCTCCCCGCCCACTCAGCCTACTAGCTCCCCGCCCACTCAGCCTACTAGCTCCCCGCCCAATCAGCCTATTAACTCCCGCCCACTCAGCCTATTAACTCCCCGCCCACTCAGCCTACTAGCTCCCCGCCCACTCAGCCTACTAGCTCCCCGCCCACTCAGCCTATTAACTCCCGCCCACTCAGCCTACTAGCTCCCCACCCACTCAGCCTACTAGCTCCCCGCCAACTCAGCCGACTAGCTCCCCGCACACTCAGCCTACTAGCTCCCCGCCCACTCAGCCTACTAGCTCCCCGCCCACTCAGCCTACTAGCTCCCCGCCCAATCAGCCTATTATAACTCCCGCCCACTCAGCCTATTAACTCCCCGCCCACTCAGCCTACTAGCTCCCTGCCCACTCAGCCTACTAGCTCCCCGCCCACTCAGCCTATTAACTCCCGCCCACTCAGCCTACTAGCTCCCCACCCACTCAGCCTACTAGCTCCCTTCCCACTCAGCCTACTAGCACCCCGCCCACTCAGCCTACTAGCTCCCCGCCCACTCAGCCTACTAGCTCCCTGCCCACTCAGCCTACTAGCTCCCCGCCCACTCAGCCTACTAGCTCCCTGCCCACTCAGCCTACAAGCTCCCCGCCCACTCAACCTACTAGCTCCCCGCCCACTCAGCCTATTAACTCCCCGCCCACTCAGCCTACCAACTCCCCACCCACTCAGCCTACTAGCTCCCAGCCCACTCAGCCTACTAGCTCCCCGCCCACTCAGCCTACTAGTTCCCCGCCCACTCAGCCTTCTAGCTCCCCGCCCACTCAGCCTACTAGCTCCCAGCCAACTAGCTCCCCACCCACTCAGCCTACTAACTCCAAGCCTACTAGCTCCCCGCCCACTCAGCCTACTAGCTCCCCGCCCACTCAGCCTACTAGCTCCCAGCCTACCAGCTCCCCACCCACTCAGCCTACTAGCTCCCCGCCCACTCAGCCTACTAGCTCCCCGCCCACTCAGCCGACTAGCTCCCCGCACACTCAGCCTACTAGCTCCCCGCCCACTCAGCCTACTAGCTCCCCGCCCACTCAGCCTACTAGCTCCCCGCCCAATCAGCCTATTAACTCCCGCCCACTCAGCCTATTAACTCCCCGCCCACTCAGCCTACTAGCTCCCCGCCCACTCAGCCTACTAGCTCCCCGCCCACTCAGCCTATTAACTCCCGCCCACTCAGCCTACTAGCTCCCCACCCACTCAGCCTACTAGCTCCCCGCCAACTCAGCCGACTAGCTCCCCGCACACTCAGCCTACTAGCTCCCCGCCCACTCAGCCTACTAGCTCCCCGCCCACTCAGCCTACTAGCTCCCCGCCCAATCAGCCTATTAACTCCCTGCCCACTCAGCCTATTAACTCCCCGCCCACTCAGCCTACTAGCTCCCTGCCCACTCAGCCTACTAGCTCCCCGCCCACTCAGCCTATTAACTCCCGCCCACTCAGCCTACTAGCTCCCCACCCACTCAGCCTACTAGCTCCCTTCCCACTCAGCCTACTAGCACCCCGCCCACTCAGCCTACTAGCTCCCCGCCCACTCAGCCTACTAGCTCCCTGCCCACTCAGCCTACTAGCTCCCCGCCCACACAGCCTACTAGCTCCCTGCCCACTCAGCCTACAAGCTCCCCGCCCACTCAGCCTATTAACTCCCTGCCCACTCAGCCTACTAGCTCCTCGCCCACTCAGCCTACTAGCTCCTCCGCCCACTCAGCCTATTAACTCCCTGCCCACTCAGACTATTAACTCCCCGCCCACTCAGCCTACTAGCTCCCCGCCCACTCAGCCTAATAGCTCCCCTCCCACTCAGACTACTAGCTCCCCGCCCACTCAGCCTACTAGCTCCCCGCCCAATCAGCCTATTAACTCCCCACCCACTCAGCCTACTAGCTCCCCGCCCACTCAGCCTACTAGCTCCCTGCCCACTCAGCCTACTAGCTCCCAGACTACTAGCTCCCCGCCCACTCAGACTACTAGCTCCCCGCCCACTCAGCCTACTAGCTCCACGCCCAATCAGCCTATTAACTCCCCACCCACTCAGCCTCCTAGCTCCCCACCCACTCAGCCTACTAACTCCCAGCCTACTAGCTCCCCGCCCGCTCAGCCTACTAACTCCCAGCCTACTAGCTCCCTGCCCACTCAGCCTACTAGCTCCCCGCCCACTCAGCCTACCAACTCCCCACCCACTCAGCCTACTAGCTCCCAGCCCACTCAGCCTACTAGCTCCCCGCCCACTCAGCCTTCTAGCTCCCCACCTACTCAGCCTACTAACTCAGCCTACTAGCTCCCCGCCCACTCAGCCTACTAGCTCCCCACCCACTCAGCCTACTAGCTCCCCACCCACTCAGCCTACTAGCTCTCCACCCACTCAGCCTACTAGCTCCCCGCCCACTCAGCCTACTAACTCCCCGCCCACTCAGCCTACTAACTCTCCACCCACTCAGCCTACTAGCTCCCCGCCTACTAGCTCCCCACCCACTCAGCCTACTAACTCCCAGCCTACTAGCTCCCCGCCCACTCAGCCTACTAACTCCAAGCATACTAGCTCCCCGCCCACTCAGCCTACTAGCTCCCAGCCAACTAGCTCCCCACCCACTCAGCCTACTAACTCCAAGCCTACTAGCTCCCCGCCCACTCAGCCTACTAACTCCAAGCATACTAGCTCCCCGCCCACTCAGCCTACTAGCTCCCAGCCAACTAGCTCCCCACCCACTCAGCCTACTAATTCCAAGCCTACTAGCTCCCCGCCCACTCAGCCTACTAGCTCCCCGCCCACTCAGCCTACTAACTCCAAGCCTACTGGCTCCCCGCCCACTCAGCCTACTAGCTCCCAGCCTACTAGCTCCCCACCCACTCAGCCTACTAACTCCAAGCCTACTAGCTCCCCGCCCACTCAGCCTACTAGCTCCCAGCCTACTAGCTCCCCACCCACTCAGCCTACTAGCTCCCCGCCCAATCAGCCTATTAACTCCCCACCCACTCAGCCTACTAGCTCCCCGCCCACTCAGCCTACTAGCTCCCTGCCCACTCAGCCTACTAGCTCCCAGACTACTAGCACCCCGCCAACTCAGCCTACTAGCTCCCAGCCTCATAGCTCCCCACCCACTCAGCCTACTAACTCCCAGCCTACTAGCTCCCCGCCCGCTCAGCCTACTAACTCCCAGCCTACTAGCTCCCTGCCCACTCAGCCTACTAGCTCCCCGCCCACTCAGCCTACCAACTCCCCACCCACTCAGCCTACTAGCTCCCAGCCCACTCAGCCTACTAGCTCCCCCCCCACTCAGCCTACTAGATCCCCGCCCACTCAGCCTTCTAGCTCCCCACCTACTCAGCCTACTAACTCCCAGCCTACTAGCTCCCCGCCCACTCAGCCTACTAGCTCCCCACCCACTCAGCCTACTAGCTCCCCACCCACTCAGCCTACTAGCTCTCCACCCACTCAGCCTACTAGCTCCCCGCCCACTCAGCCTACTAACTCCCCGCCCACTCAGCCTACTAACTCTCCACCCACTCAGCCTACTAGCTCCCCGCCTACTAGCTCCCCACCCACTCAGCCTACTAACTCCCAGCCTACTAGCTCCCCGCCCACTCAGCCTACTAACTCCAAGCATACTAGCTCCCCGCCCACTCAGCCTACTAGCTCCCAGCCAACTAGCTCCCCACCCACTCAGCCTACTAACTCCAAGCCTACTAGCTCCCCGCCCACTCAGCCTACTAACTCCAAGCATACTAGCTCCCCGCCCACTCAGCCTACTAGCTCCCAGCCAACTAGCTCCCCACCCACTCAGCCTACTAACTCCAAGCCTACTAGCTCCCCGCCCACTCAGCCTACTAGCTCCCCGCCCACTCAACCTACTAACTCCAAGCCTACTGGCTCCCCGCCCACTCAGCCTACTAGCTCCCAGCCTACTAGCTCCCCACCCACTCAGCCTACTAACTCCAAGCCTACTAGCTCCCCGCCCACTCAGCCTACTAGCTCCCAGCCTACTAGCTCCCCACCCACTCAGCCTACTAGCTCCCCGCCCACCCAGACTACTACCTCCCCGCCCACTCAGCCGACTAGCTCCCCGCACACTCAGCCTACTAGCTCCCTGCCCACTCAGCCTACTAGCTCCCCGCCCACTCAGCCTACTAGCTCCCCGCCCAATCAGCCTATTAACTCCCGCCCACTCAGCCTATTAACTCCCCGCCCACTCAGCCTACTAGCTCCCCGCCCACTCAGCCTACTAGCTCCCCGCCCACTCAGCCTATTAACTCCCGCTCACTCAGCCTACTAGCTCCCCACCCACTCAGCCTACTAGCTCCCTTCCCACTCAGCCTACTAGCACCCCTCCCACTCAGCCTACTAGCTCCCCGCCCACTCAGCCTACTAGCTCCCTGCCCACTCAGCCTACTAGCTCCCCGCCCACTCAGCCTACTAGCTCCCTGCCCACTCAGCCTACAAGCTCCCCGCCCACTCAACCTACTAGCTCCCCGCCCACTCAGCCTATTACCTCCCTGCCCACTCAACCTACTAGCTCCTCGCCCACTCAGCCTACTAGCTCCTCCGCCCACTCAGCCTATTAACTCCCCGCCCACTCCGCCTATTAACTCCCCGCCCACTCAGACTATTAACTCCCCGCCCACTCAGCCTACTAGCTCCCCGCCCACTCAGCCTACTAGCTCCCCGCCCAATCAGCCTATTATAACTCCCGCCCACTCAGCCTATTAACTCCCCGCCCACTCAGCCTACTAGCTCCCTGCCCACTCAGCCTACTAGCTCCCCGCCCACTCAGCCTATTAACTCCCGCCCACTCAGCCTACTAGCTCCCCACCCACTCAGCCTACTAGCTCCCTTCCCACTCAGCCTACTAGCACCCCGCCCACTCAGCCTACTAGCTCCCCGCCCACTCAGCCTACTAGCTCCCTGCCCACTCAGCCTACTAGCTCCCCGCCCACTCAGCCTACTAGCTCCCTGCCCACTCAGCCTACAAGCTCCCCGCCCACTCAACCTACTAGCTCCCCGCCCACTCAGCCTATTAACTCCCCGCCCACTCAGCCTACCAACTCCCCACCCACTCAGCCTACTAGCTCCCAGCCCACTCAGCCTACTAGCTCCCCGCCCACTCAGCCTACTAGTTCCCCCGCCCACTCAGCCTTCTAGCTCCCCGCCCACTCAGCCTACTAGCTCCCAGCCAACTAGCTCCCCACCCACTCAGCCTACTAACTCCAAGCCTACTAGCTCCCCGCCCACTCAGCCTACTAGCTCCCCGCCCACTCAGCCTACTAGCTCCCAGCCTACCAGCTCCCCACCCACTCAGCCTACTAGCTCCCCGCCCACTCAGCCTACTAGCTCCCCGCCCACTCAGCCGACTAGCTCCCCGCACACTCAGCCTACTAGCTCCCCGCCCCACTCAGCCTACTAGCTCCCCGCCCACTCAGCCTACTAGCTCCCCGCCCAATCAGCCTATTAACTCCCGCCCACTCAGCCTATTAACTCCCCCGCCCACTCAGCCTACTAGCTCCCCGCCCACTCAGCCTACTAGCTCCCCGCCCACTCAGCCTATTAACTCCCGCCCACTCAGCCTACTAGCTCCCCACCCACTCAGCCTACTAGCTCCCCGCCAACTCAGCCGACTAGCTCCCCGCACACTCAGCCTACTAGCTCCCCGCCCACTCAGCCTACTAGCTCCCCGCCCACTCAGCCTACTAGCTCCCCGCCCAATCAGCCTATTAACTCCCTGCCCACTCAGCCTATTAACTCCCCGCCCACTCAGCCTACTAGCTCCCTGCCCACTCAGCCTACTAGCTCCCCGCCCACTCAGCCTATTAACTCCCGCCCACTCAGCCTACTAGCTCCCCACCCACTCAGCCTACTAGCTCCCTTCCCACTCAGCCTACTAGCACCCCGCCCACTCAGCCTACTAGCTCCCCGCCCACTCAGCCTACTAGCTCCCTGCCCACTCAGCCTACTAGCTCCCCGCCCACACAGCCTACTAGCTCCCTGCCCACTCAGCCTACAAGCTCCCCGCCCACTCAGCCTATTAACTCCCTGCCCACTCAGCCTACTAGCTCCTCGCCCACTCAGCCTACTAGCTCCTCCGCCCACTCAGCCTATTAACTCCCTGCCCACTCAGACTATTAACTCCCCGCCCACTCAGCCTACTAGCTCCCCGCCCACTCAGCCTAATAGCTCCCCTCCCACTCAGACTACTAGCTCCCCGCCCACTCAGCCTACTAGCTCCCCGCCCAATCAGCCTATTAACTCCCCACCCACTCAGCCTACTAGCTCCCCGCCCACTCAGCCTACTAGCTCCCTGCCCACTCAGCCTACTAGCTCCCAGACTACTAGCTCCCCGCCCACTCAGACTACTAGCTCCCCGCCCACTCAGCCTACTAGCTCCACGCCCAATCAGCCTATTAACTCCCCACCCACTCAGCCTCCTAGCTCCCCACCCACTCAGCCTACTAACTCCCAGCCTACCAACTCCCCACCCACTCAGCCTACTAGCTCCCAGCCCACTCAGCCTACTAGCTCCCCGCCCACTCAGCCTACTAGTTCCCCGCCCACTCAGCCTTCTAGCTCCCCGCCCACTCAGCCTACTAGCTCCCAGCCAACTAGCTCCCCACCCACTCAGCCTACTAACTCCAAGCCTACTAGCTCCCCGCCCACTCAGCCTACTAGCTCCCCGCCCACTCAACCTACTAGCTCCCAGCCTACCAGCTCCCCACCCACTCAGCCTACTAGCTCCCCGCCCACTCAGCCTACTAGCTCCCCGCCCACTCAGCCGACTAGCTCCCCGCACCACTCAGCCTACTAGCTCCCCGCCCACTCAGCCTACTAGCTCCCCCGCCCACTCTAGCCTACTAGCTCCCCGCCCAATCAGCCTATTAACTCCCGCCCACTCAGCCTATTAACTCCCCGCCCACTCAGCCTACTAGCTCCCCGCCCACTCAGCCTACTAGCTCCCCGCCCACTCAGCCTATTAACTCCCGCCCACTCAGCCCTACTAGCTCCCCACCCACTCAGCCTACTAGCTCTCCCCCGCCAACTCAGCCGACTAGCTCCCCGCACACTCAGCTACTAGCTCCCCGCCCACTCAGCCTACCAACTCCCCACCCACTCAGCCTACTAGCTCCCAGCCCACTCAGCCTACTAGCTCCCCGCCCACTCAAGCCTACTAGTTCCCCGCCCACTCAGCCTTCTAGCTCCCCGCCCCACTCAGCCTACTAGCTCCCAGCCAACTAGCTCCCCACCCCACTTCAGCCTACTAACTCCAAGCCTACTAGCTCCCCGCCCACTCAGCCTACTAGCTCCCCCCGCCCACTCAGCCTACTAGCTCCCAGCCTACCAGCTCCCCACCCACTCAGCCTACTAGCTCCCCGCCCACTCAGCCTACTAGCTCCCCCGCCCACTCAGCCGACTAGCTCCCCGCACACTCAGCCTACTAGCTCCCCGCCCACTCAGCCTACTAGCTCCCCGCCCACTCAGCCTACTAGCTCCCCGCCCAATCAGCCTATTAACTCCCGCCCACTCAGCCTATTAACTCCCCGCCCACTCAGCCTACTAGCTCCCCGCCCACTCAGCCTACTAGCTCCCCGCCCACTCAGCCTATTAACTCCCGCCCACTCAGCCTACTAGCTCCCCACCCACTCAGCCTACTAGCTCCCCGCCAACTCAGCCGACTAGCTCCCCCCGCACACTCAGCCTACTAGCTCCCCCGCCCACTCAGCCTACTAGCTCCCCGCCCACTCAGCCTACTAGCTCCCCGCCCAATCAGCCTATTAACTCCCTGCCCACTCAGCCTATTAACTCCCCGCCCACTCAGCCTACTAGCTCCCTGCCCACTCAGCCTACTAGCTCCCCGCCCACTCAGCCTATTAACTCCCGCCCACTCAGCCTACTAGCTCCCCACCCACTCAGCCTACTAGCTCCCTTCCCACTCAGCCTACTAGCACCCCGCCCACTCAGCCTACTAGCTCCCCGCCCACTCAGCCTACTAGCTCCCTGCCCACTCAGCCTACTAGCTCCCCGCCCACACAGCCTACTAGCTCCCTGCCCACTCAGCCTACAAGCTCCCCGCCCACTCAGCCTATTAACTCCCTGCCCACTCAGCCTACTAGCTCCTCGCCCACTCAGCCTACTAGCTCCTCCGCCCACTCAGCCTATTAACTCCCTGCCCACTCAGACTATTAACTCCCCGCCCACTCAGCCTACTAGCTCCCCGCCCACTCAGCCTAATAGCTCCCCTCCCACTCAGACTACTAGCTCCCCGCCCACTCAGCCTACTAGCTCCCCGCCCAATCAGCCTATTAACTCCCCACCCACTCAGCCTACTAGCTCCCCGCCCACTCAGCCTACTAGCTCCCTGCCCACTCAGCCTACTAGCTCCCAGACTACTAGCTCCCCGCCCACTCAGACTACTAGCTCCCCGCCCACTCAGCCTACTAGCTCCACGCCCAATCAGCCTATTAACTCCCCACCCACTCAGCCTCCTAGCTCCCCACCCACTCAGCCTACTAACTCCCAGCCTACTAGCTCCCCGCCCGCTCAGCCTACTAACTCCCAGCCTACTAGCTCCCTGCCCACTCAGCCTACTAGCTCCCCGCCCACTCAGCCTACCAACTCCCCACCCACTCAGCCTACTAGCTCCCAGCCCACTCAGCCTACTAGCTCCCCGCCCACTCAGCCTTCTAGCTCCCCACCTACTCAGCCTACTAACTCAGCCTACTAGCTCCCCGCCCACTCAGCCTACTAGCTCCCCACCCACTCAGCCTACTAGCTCCCCACCCACTCAGCCTACTAGCTCTCCACCCACTCAGCCTACTAGCTCCCCGCCCACTCAGCCTACTAACTCCCCGCCCACTCAGCCTACTAACTCTCCACCCACTCAGCCTACTAGCTCCCCGCCTACTAGCTCCCCACCCACTCAGCCTACTAACTCCCAGCCTACTAGCTCCCCGCCCACTCAGCCTACTAACTCCAAGCATACTAGCTCCCCGCCCACTCAGCCTACTAGCTCCCAGCCAACTAGCTCCCCACCCACTCAGCCTACTAACTCCAAGCCTACTAGCTCCCCGCCCACTCAGCCTACTAACTCCAAGCATACTAGCTCCCCCGCCCACTCAGCCTACTAGCTCCCAGCCAACTAGCTCCCCACCCACTCAGCCTACTAATTCCAAGCCTACTAGCTCCCCGCCCACTCAGCCTACTAGCTCCCCGCCCACTCAGCCTACTAACTCCAAGCCTACTGGCTCCCCGCCCACTCAGCCTACTAGCTCCCAGCCTACTAGCTCCCCACCCACTCAGCCTACTAACTCCAAGCCTACTAGCTCCCCGCCCACTCAGCCTACTAGCTCCCAGCCTACTAGCTCCCCACCCACTCAGCCTACTAGCTCCCCGCCCAATCAGCCTATTAACTCCCCACCCACTCAGCCTACTAGCTCCCCGCCCACTCAGCCTACTAGCTCCCTGCCCACTCAGCCTACTAGCTCCCAGACTACTAGCACCCCCGCCAACTCAGCCTACTAGCTCCCAGCCTCATAGCTCCCCACCCACTCAGCCTACTAACTCCCAGCCTACTAGCTCCCCGCCCGCTCAGCCTACTAACTCCCAGCCTACTAGCTCCCTGCCCACTCAGCCTACTAGCTCCCCGCCCACTCAGCCTACCAACTCCCCACCCACTCAGCCTACTAGCTCCCAGCCCACTCAGCCTACTAGCTCCCCCCCCACTCAGCCTACTAGATCCCCGCCCACTCAGCCTTCTAGCTCCCCACCTACTCAGCCTACTAACTCCCAGCCTACTAGCTCCCCGCCCACTCAGCCTACTAGCTCCCCACCCACTCAGCCTACTAGCTCCCCACCCACTCAGCCTACTAGCTCTCCACCCACTCAGCCTACTAGCTCCCCGCCCACTCAGCCTACTAACTCCCCGCCCACTCAGCCTACTAACTCTCCACCCACTCAGCCTACTAGCTCCCCGCCTACTAGCTCCCCACCCACTCAGCCTACTAACTCCCAGCCTACTAGCTCCCCGCCCACTCAGCCTACTAACTCCAAGCATACTAGCTCCCCGCCCACTCAGCCTACTAGCTCCCAGCCAACTAGCTCCCCACCCACTCAGCCTACTAACTCCAAGCCTACTAGCTCCCCGCCCACTCAGCCTACTAACTCCAAGCATACTAGCTCCCCGCCCACTCAGCCTACTAGCTCCCAGCCAACTAGCTCCCCACCCACTCAGCCTACTAACTCCAAGCCTACTAGCTCCCCGCCCACTCAGCCTACTAGCTCCCCGCCCACTCAACCTACTAACTCCAAGCCTACTGGCTCCCCGCCCACTCAGCCTACTAGCTCCCAGCCTACTAGCTCCCCACCCACTCAGCCTACTAACTCCAAGCCTACTAGCTCCCCGCCCACTCAGCCTACTAGCTCCCAGCCTACTAGCTCCCCACCCACTCAGCCTACTAGCTCCCCGCCCACCCAGACTACTACCTCCCCGCCCACTCAGCCGACTAGCTCCCCGCACACTCAGCCTACTAGCTCCCTGCCCACTCAGCCTACTAGCTCCCCGCCCACTCAGCCTACTAGCTCCCCGCCCAATCAGCCTATTAACTCCCGCCCACTCAGCCTATTAACTCCCCGCCCACTCAGCCTACTAGCTCCCCGCCCACTCAGCCTACTAGCTCCCCGCCCACTCAGCCTATTAACTCCCGCTCACTCAGCCTACTAGCTCCCCACCCACTCAGCCTACTAGCTCCCTTCCCACTCAGCCTACTAGCACCCCTCCCACTCAGCCTACTAGCTCCCCGCCCACTCAGCCTACTAGCTCCCTGCCCACTCAGCCTACTAGCTCCCCGCCCACTCAGCCTACTAGCTCCCTGCCCACTCAGCCTACAAGCTCCCCGCCCACTCAACCTACTAGCTCCCCGCCCACTCAGCCTATTACCTCCCTGCCCACTCAACCTACTAGCTCCTCGCCCACTCAGCCTACTAGCTCCTCCGCCCACTCAGCCTATTAACTCCCCGCCCACTCCGCCTATTAACTCCCCGCCCACTCAGACTATTAACTCCCCCGCCCACTCAGCCTACTAGCTCCCCGCCCACTCAGCCTACTAGCTCCCCGCCCACTCAGACTACTAGCTCCCCCGCCCACTCAGCCTACTAGCTCCCCGCCCAATCAGCCTATTAACTCCCCGCCCACTCAGCCTACTAACTCCCCGCCCACTAGCCTACTAACTCCCCGCCTTCTCAGCCTACTAGCTCCCCGCCCACTCAGACTACTAACTCCCCGCCCACTCAGCCTACTAGCTCCCCACCCACTCAGCCTACTAGCTCCCTTCCCACTCAGCCTACTAGCTCCCCGCCCACTCAGCCTGCTAGCTCCCCACCCACTCAGCCTACTAGCTCCCTTCCCACTCAGCCTACTAGCACCCCGCCCAATCAGCCTACTAGCTCCCCGCCCACTCAGCCTACTAGCTCCCTGCCCACTCAGGCTACTAGCTCCCCGCCCACTCAGCCTACTAGCTCCCTGCCCACTCAGCCTACTAGCTCCCCGCCCACTCAACCTACTAGCTCCCTGCCCACTCAGCCTATTAACTCCCTGCCCACTCAGCCTACTAGCTCCTCGCCCACTCAGCCTACTAGCTCCTCCGCCCACTCAGCCTATTAACTCCCCGCCCACTCAGCCTATTAACTCCCTGCCCACTCAGACTATTAACTCCCCGCCCACTCAGCCTACTAGCTCCCCGCCCACTCAGCCTACTAGCTCCCTGCCCACTCAGACTACTAGCTCCCCGCCCACTCAGCCTACTAGCTCCCCGCCCAATCAGCCTATTAACTCCCCGCCCACTCAGCCTACTAACTCCCCGCCCACTCAGCCTACTAGCTCCCCACCCACTCAGCCTACTAGCTCCCTTCCCACTCAGCCTACTAGCTCCCCGCCCACTCAGCCTACTAGCTCCCCACCCACTCAGCCTACTAGCTCCCTTCCCACTCAGCCTACTAGCACCCCGCCCACTCAGCCTACTAGCTCCCCGCCCACTCAGCCTACTAGCTCCCTGCCCACTCAGGCTACTAGCTCCCCGCCCACTCAGCCTACTAGCTCCCTGCCCACTCAGCCTACAAGCTCCCCGCCCACTCAACCTACTAGCTCCCTGCCCACTCAGCCTATTAACTCCCTGCCCACTCAGCCTACTAGCTCCTCGCCCACTCAGCCTACTAGCTCCCGCCCACTCAGTCTGTCTTTTCAGACTTCCTGGTAGTTTGACATGAGAGAAAAAGTGCATTTTCTCAAAGTGTGAGCATTTCTAAATGGAAAAATACTTGATTAGTCATTTTTAGTTAGAATCTGAATGACTGTTTGGGTCCTTTTTAAAGCACACTTGAGCACACTTGAGGCATGAAATGGGGTAAATGTATGTACCTGTAACTAAATGTCAAACGATGTACTTTATACGGTACAACTACAGTGACAAGCATTTATACCCTTTAATAGTACAATTACAATGACAAGCATTTTATCCCTTTAATTATACAACTTTATTTATTATTGTTTCTCCACCCCCCCTCTGCCCCTCCCCTCTCTCTCTCTCTCTCCCTGTCTCTCTCTGTCTCGCCTCCTCTCTCTCCCTGTCTCTCTCTGTCTCGCCTCCTCTCTCTCCCTCTCTCTCTCTGTCTCGCCTCCTCTCTCTCTCTCTCTCTCTCTCTCTGTCTCTCTCTCTCTCTCTCTCTCCCTCTCTCTCTCTGTCTCGCCTCCTCTCTCTCTCCCTCTCTCTCTCTGTCTCGCCTCCTCTCTCTCTCTCTCTCTCTCTCTCCCCCCTCTCTTTCTCTCTCTCTCTCTTTACTTCTTCTCTCTCCCTCTCTCTCTCTCTCTCTCTCTCTCTCTCTCTCTCTCTCTCTGTCTCTCCTTCCCTCTCTTTCTTACTGTCTTTCTCTCCCCCTCTCTCTAAATTCAATGTAAGGGCATTGCTGGGAAACATATGTTTACATTGCCAAAGCAAGTAAAATAGACAATAAACTAAAGTGAAATAAACAATATAAAATGAACACTCACAAAAGTTCCAAAAGAATAAAGACATTTCAAATGTTGTAAATATGTGCAAATACTTAAACTACAAAATGGAAAATAAATGAACATAAATATGGGTTGTATTTACAATGGTGTTTGTTCTTCACTGGTTGCCCTTTTCTTGCGGCAACAGGTCACACATCTTGCTGCTGTGATGGCACACTGTGGTATTTCACCCAGTAGATATGGGAGTTTATCCAAATTGGATTTGTTTCAGAATTCTTTGTGAATCTGTGTAATCTGAGAGAATTATGTGTCTCTAATATGGTCATGCCTTTGCCAGGTTAGGAAGTGCAGCTCAGTTTCCACCTCATTTTGTGGTAAGTGTGCACATAGCCTGTCTTCTCTTGAGAGCCATGTCTGCCTACGGTGGCTTTTCTCAACAGCAAGGCTATGCTCACTGAGTGTACTCTCGCTCTCTCTCTCTCTCATCTCTCTATCTGAACAGTTAAAATTACACTCACAAAAGTTTTTGAAAGCATAAAGACATTTCAAATGTAATATTATGGCTATGTTGTAACAATGTGCAAACAGTTTCAGAAAAATATATACATTTGAAGTCGGAAGATTACATACACCTTAGCCAAATACATTTAAACTCAGTTTAAAAAAATTACTGACATTTAATCCAAGTAAAAATACTAGGTCAGTTAGGATCACCACTTTATTTTAATAAGAATGTGAAATGAAAGAATAATTGTAGACAGAAGTGAAGATTTCAGCTTTTATTTCATCATCACATTCACAGTGGGTCAGAAGTTTACATACACTCAATTAGTATTTGGTAGCATTGCCTTTAAATTGTTTAACTTGGGTCAAACATTTTGGGTAGCCTTCCACAAGCTTCCCACAATATAAGTTGGGTGAATTTTGGCCCCATTCTTCCTGACAGAGCTAGTGTAACTGAGTCAGGTTTGTAGGCCTCCTTGCTCACACACGCTTTTTCAGTTCAGCCCACTAATGTTCTATAGAATTGAGGTCAGGGCTTTGTGATGGCCGCTCCAATACCTTGACTTCGTTGTCCTTAAGCCATTTTGCCACAACTTTGGAAGTATGCTTGGGGTAGTTGTCCATTTGGAAGTATGCTTGGGGTAGTTGTCCATTTGGAAGTATGCTTGGGGTAGTTGTCCATTTGGAAGTATGCTTGGGGTAGTTGTCCATTTGGAAGTATGCTTGGGGTAGTTGTCCATTTGGAAGTATGCTTGGGGTAGTTGTCCATTTGGAAGTATGCTTGGGGTAGTTGTCCATTTGGAAGTATGCTTGGGGTAGTTGTCCATTTTGAAGTATGCTTGGGGTAGTTGTCCAGTTGGAAGTATGCTTGGGGTAGTTGTCCATTTGGAAGTATGCTTGGGGTAGTTGTCCATTTGGAAGTATGCTTGGGGTAGTTGTCCATTTGGAAGTATGCTTGGGGTAGTTGTCCAGTTGGAAGTATGCTTGGGGTAGTTGTCCATTTGGAAGTATGCTTGGGGTAGTTGTCCATTTGGAAGTATGCTTGGGGTAGTTGTCCAGTTGGAAGTATGCTTGGGGTAGTTTGTCCATTTGGAAGTATGCTTGGGGTAGTTGTCCAGTTGGAAGTATGCTTGGGGTAGTTGTCCAGTTGGAAGTATGCTTGGGGTAGTTGTCCAGTTGGAAGTATGCTTGGGGTAGTTGTCCAGTTGGAAGTATGCTTGGGGTTAGTTGTCCAGTTGGAAGTATGCTTGGGGTAGTTGTCCATTTGGAAGTATGCTTGGGGTAGTTGTCCATTTGGAAGTATGCTTGTAGTGTATGGGGTAGTTGTCCATTTGAAGACCCATTTCTGACCCAGCTTTACCTTTAAACTTTAACTGATGTCTTGAAATGTTACATAAATATATCCACATAATTTCCTCCCTCATGATGCCCATCTATTTTGTGAAGTGCACCAGTCCCTCCTGCAGCAAAGCACACCCACAACATGATGCTGCCAACCCCGTGCTTCACGGTTGGGATGGTGTTCTACGGCTAGCAAGCCTCCCCCTTTTTCCTCCAAACATAACGATGGTCTTTATGGCCAAACAGTTTTATTTTTGTTCCATCAGACCAGAGGACATTTCGCCAAAAAGCACAAACTTTGTCCCCATGTGCAGTTGCAAACTGTAGTCTGGCTTTTTTATGGTCGTTTTGGAGCAGTGGCTTCTTCCTTGCTGAGCGGCCTTTCAGGTTATGTTGATGTAGGACTCAGTCCTTTGCTGTTGTTCTGGGATTGATTTGCACTTTTCGCACCAAAGTATGTTCATCTCTAGGAGACAGAACGCTTCTCCTTCCTGAGCGGTATGGCGGCTGCCTGGTCCCATGGTGTTTATACTTGCGTACTATTGTTTGTACAGATGAACGTGATACTTTCAAGAAATTCAGGAAATTGCTCCCAAGCAAGGACCAGACTTGTGGAGGTCTACAATGTTTTCCTGAGGTCTTGGCTGATTTCTTTTGATTTTCCCATGATATCAAGCAAATTGGCACTGAGTTTGAAGGTAGGCCTAGAAATACATCCACAGGTACACCTCCAATTGATTCAAATGATGCCAATTAGCCTATCAGAAGCTTCTAAAGCTATGACATTATTTTCTGGAATTTTCCCAAGCTGTTTAAAGGCAGTCAACTTAGTGTATGTAAACATCTGACCCACTGGAATTGGTGATACAGTGAATTATAAGGGAAATAATCAGTCTGTAAACAATTGTTGGAAAGATTACTTGTGTCATGCACAAAGTAGATGTCCTAACCGACTTTCCAAAACTATAGTTTGTTAGCAAGATATTTGTGGATTGGTTGAAAAACAATTTTAATGACTCCAACCTAAGTGTTTGGTAACTTTCCCACTTCAGCTGTATATGGGTGTTTGTGCATCACTGGTTCTTGTGGCAACACATCTTGCAAATCTCTCTCCCTATAACAGAGACACTGTGGCTGGAACTCTATCTGTGTGGGTGTGTGGGTGGTGGTGGTGGTGGTGGTGGTGGTGGAACTCTATCTGTGTGTGTGTGTGTGTGGGTGGTGGTGGTGATGGTGGTGGAACTCTATCTCTGTGTGTGTGGGTGGTGGTGGTGATGGTGGTGGTGGTGGAACTCTATCTGTGTGTGTGGGTGGTGGTGGTGATGGTGGTGGGTGGTGGAACTCTATCTGTGTGTGTGTGGGTGGTGGTGGTGATGGTGGTGGTGGTGGAACTCTATCTGTGTGTGTGTGGGTGGGTGGTGGTGGTGATGGTGGTGGACTCTAATCATCTGTGTGTGTGGGTGGTGGTGGTGGAACTCATCTCTGTGTGGTGTGTGTGTGGGTGGTGGTGGTGGAACTCTATCTCTGTGTGTGTGTGGGTGGTGGTGGTGGAACTCTATCTTGTTGTGTGTGGGTGGTGGTGGTGTGGTGGAACTCTATCTCTGTGTGGTGTGGGTGGGGTGGTGGGTGGTGGGTGGAACTCTATCTCTGTGTGTGTGTGTGGGGGTGGTGTGTGGTGGTGGTGG